>NW_024068268.1:0-198475 GCF_009389715.1 Phoenix dactylifera
TCCTTATTGTTACCCTCCCCAACCTTGTTATCTATTATACGTCCACTCCTTAGGGTAGTCAAAGCATTGGCTTGCTCATGATTTAGTCGAGTTTCTTGAGCCACGTATTGTCCCCTAGGATTACTCATTGGTTGACTTGGAAGCTTACCTTCCTCTCGCTTGTTTAATGCATTGGCTAGTTGACCCATTTGGGATTCTAGCTTAGCAATTGATTGTGTGTGAGAGTGCAATAGTTGTGTGTTTGCCTCCAAACCTTGAAGGGCAGTCAACACCTTCTCCTCAAAGGCTGTATTTCTTTGGGGTTGGAGGAGGAGGGTGTTGAAATTGATTTGAGGGACGTAGAGATGAAAATTCTGAGGGTTTTGAAAATTTTGGGAGTAGGGTTGGGTAGTATTCGAAGCTTGCTGCCTCCAAGAAAAATTTGGATGATTCCGCCAACCCGGGTTATATGTATTGGAAAATGGGGTCATTACCCGGTCTGGGCTGTGTTTGGGCAGCATTGATGTGTTCTTGCACGAGTTCGGAGAATTGGGGTGCTGAGGGGCACTCATGAATAGGATGCGATGGGCTAGAACAGATAGCACATACTTGTGCTTGGGAAGAGCTAACGACATGTCCTCCTATCATTAGTTGGTCAATCTTATGGGACAATGCATCTACCTTGCTAGACAGGTCCATAGAATGACTTATTTCACAAATGGCCCCTTTTCTTTGAAAATTCGGGGGTGCTTGACGAGAACATGAAGCATGGTGGAGGGAGTTTTCATTAAGATTTTCAAATAGTTGCCATGCTTCATGCTCATTTCGAAGCATGAAAGTCCCCCCGCATGCAGCATCAATCATCTGACGGATTCGTTCAGTCAATCCGTCATAGAAACATTGCACTAGCTGCCACTTAGGTATTTGATGATGAGGGCATTTACGGATTAGGTCTCGAAATCTCTCCCAAGTTTCATGAAATTCTTCTCCCTCAGTTTGGGAGAAGCTTGTAATGGCACGTCTAAACTGGTTCGTTCTTCCTATGGGAAAGTATTTTTTAAGGAATTCTTGTTGCATTTGATCCCAAGAACGAATCGAGTTGGCTTCTAAAGAATTCAGCCATTGTTTGGCTCTATCTTTAAGGGAGAAGGGAAATAATCTAAGTTTTAGAGCATCATCAGTAAAGTTCTGAATCTTGACAGTGGTGCAAATCTCAAGGAATTCATCTAGGTGTTTATATGGGTCTTCATTGGTGAGCCCATAAAAAGATGGGAGCATTTGGATCACACTAGATTTTATTTCATATTGTACAGCTGCTACTTCAGGTAATCGAATGCAAGATGGGGAAGTGTAAATGGTGGGAGTAAAGTACTCCCTCAGGAGTTTGGATTGTTCTTCAACCATCTCAGGAGGTGGGGATGATCCTAATGTTTTGATCTTAGCTCGAATGTTCCTAAGGGTTCGTTCTATTTCAGGGTCAAAAGGTAATAGGTTTCGTACTCTAGAACGACTACCTTGCATACACTAGTACTCGATCAATCAAGCATGCAATAAAAGAGAAAAGCATATCAATCCTAGTCTTTGTCCTAAAATCACTAGACAGCTCCTAAGTAGTTTGAAGAGGGCACCTAAGCCTCCAATCCGGTCTAATGAACCGAGTTGACCAGGTAAGCTCCCAGGTAAGTGGAGGGGTCACGATGCGTTCGCAAAGGTCCCACTTAAAACCCACTTGCCTCGAACAGATGAACTGTCTTCCTTATAGGGACAAAGCTTGCCTAGACATCAACTAAGCCACAGAGCGAAATTGGTGCAACTTTCGGTGATCTTCGTCCTATTGAGCTCGAATGTCCCTAGGAGCCAACGTCTAATTGATTTTAATTAAAGTGACACTATGTGAGATTGAGTTCACCTAAGTTGGGCAAGAGTCCGGTGATGAAATCCGGCTCTTATCTTGTTGGGGTGATTTTCCTTACTATGTGCGGATTAATTTGTGTATGTGTATCAAGCATGCATTCACACTTTTGCTGAAATTAAAATCAAACAATCACCACAAAATTCCAAGCTAATAATTAATTTAAATAAGAAAGGTTTAGAGGTTACCAAAGGAAATTTCCCCAGCAATTTAAATTTTTTTTTAAGCAAACCTCTAAAGCATTCCTTTTTGATAGCCCAGATCTCCTCTTCGATTCCTGATCAAATAAGACCAAAAGAAAAATAATAATAATAAAATTAAAAAAAAAATAGTAGAAGAGAAAAAGGAGATAAAAAATTACAATAATAGAAAATATTTTTTTATTTTATTTTAGATATATATATATATTTTTTGAAAGTTTGTTTTTTTAATTAATTAAATTTTTTTTAATGATAGGAAAAATAACTATGCTAGCAATCCCCGGCAACGGCGCCAAAAATTGATCGGTTATTTCAATTTCAAAAATAAACCACGCAATAGCACGTATCCTGTAGGATAGTGATTACGGGTGTCGGTCCACAGGGATTGAAGAATAAGTTATTTTTCTTTTAAAAATAAATCAAGAAGAAGGATTTGCTAACTTGATTTAACTAAATTAATCTATGAGTACGAATTGAAATTTATCAAAGTAGATAGATCTAGGGTTTGGAATCCACCGCGTAGCATTGCATTAGGAACTGTGTTCTTAATTTTTATCTTTTGGAGAGGCATGCAAATTGGCTACAAGCCTTTTAAAATAAAAACATAAAGAGTGTTAGGAAGATCCATCTTCGGTGTAGCATGAAGTGTCTACCTAAGTATGCTAATCTAGGATGCAGCACACTTCATCTTCCTAGGCATGAATCATCTTAGACTACTTTAGCAAACATGATTAGTAACTAGCATGCTCAAAGTTTAAATATCATAAAGGAATATTTCATTGAAAATAAGAATTTAAACAAGCTCCAAAATAATAATAAAAATAAGAACTACAATGCCCTGATACATTGCTAGGGCTTCATCCAGCCCTAGACTAGGTGTTCAGCCGCGCATGGTGGCCGGATGTCCTTCCATCTTCAAATGAAAGCCTTCACCTCCCATTCTTCCAAAAATATCACAAACTATTCTCTTCCCCCCCCCCCCCCCTCTTTTCTTTTCTTTTCTTTTTCTCCCAACCGAACCTCTCTTCTTCTCTTCACCGAAACAGGGGTTCCCCTGTTTCTTTCACAACCCAGCTCTCCCCCTCCCTTCCTGCCGATGGCTCCTTCATATGGACCCTCTCACCCGATGATGGATCCCTTGGGAGCGTGCCGGTGGGGATGCAAATCCGGGATACTCGATGGGAGGAGCCGCGGGATCAACGTGATGGCTGGCTCCGGATGCATCGCGGAAGAAGAAGCGGAGGACAGATCGCGGATGGTGTTGTCAGCGCCCGCGCCGGAACCCACTCACACCGGCGCCGCCACCGACGTCGGACAAGCAAAGAGAGAAGAAACGGATAAGCACTCTCTCGCTCCCTCGACACCGGACTCAAGGATCACCTCTTCGCTCCGCTACGAAGGGCAAAAGATTACCCCTGGTATCAATAGGGTAAAACACTTGAGCACCGCAACGGATTATCAAAGATCAAAGGAAGAAGAAGGAAGAAAATAGCAAAGCAAACACAAAGATGTAACGAGGTTCGGCTACAAGTAGCCTACGTCCTCCACCGCTCCAAATCTCAATTAGGATGAACTTATTACAGAGATAGTACACACCCGAACGATCACAAGCGATCGATCTACAAGAGATTCACACAGAATTTCCTTTGCACAAGAAGTAGGATCCCAATCCTCTTCTTCTCTAGAATCCTAGCCTCACAAACAAGAGTCTCTCTCAAATATACGGCCAATACTACTTACCTAAGGCTCTCATGAGTCCTATATATAGTCTCAAGACCTTCAGATGATCATAGCCGTCAAAACGCCAACAAAACACCAAAAGAAAACTCATCCGTATGATTTCCCGCGAGCCCGAGTCGACTCGGCTGAAGTTCGAGTCGGCTCTGGCACGTCTGGACAACTTCCAGTATAACTGGCACGATCTCGAGTCGACTCGACTGTGGCTCGAGTCGACTCGACGATGCTTGGAGTCGTCTCGACTGTAGCTCGAGTCGACTCTGACAGTCCAGATAGAAACATGGTTTTTTGCGGCTTTTCTCCTCTCGGGTCGACTCGACAGGCCTCGAGTCGACTCGACTGTTTCCGAGTCGACTCGACTGTAGCTCGAGTCGACTCTGACAGTCCGCCAGACAGAACTATGCAGAATTAATTCTCCTTCAATTCTCTTCATCACCAATGGTCTCCACATACCCCAACAATCTCCCACTTGGAGACCTTGGGTATATCCTCTTGTTACTTGGTTCTCCTCTGTGCTCACACTGAAACTGGATCATCCTAGTGAGATCGGTACGATGCCTCCTCAACGTCTTCAAGCATGAAGACCAGCAGAAGCTGAACAACTCCTCAGCTTCTCCACCGTGACGACCTTCGTCAACATATCTGCAGGATTCTGACTTGTATGAATCTTCTCCAACTTGACAAGTCCCTGCTCGAGCAATGACCTCATGAAGTGGTACCGTATGTCAATATGTTTCGTCCTTGAATGGAAAGCTGAATTCTTCGCCAGATGAATTGCACTTTGACTATCTGAATATAACATGCAATCCTTCTGTTCCTTCCCAAGCTCCTTCATCAAGCCTTGAAGCCATATTAGTTCCTTGCATGCCTCTGTGGCTGCCACATACTCCACCTCCGTAGTCGACAATGCAACAACTGGTTGCAACCTGGAAATCCAACTGACGGCTCCACTGCCCAAGGTGAACAAGTACCCTGTCGTGCTCCTCCTGCCGTCCAAGTCCCCTGCCATGTCTGAGTCCACATAGCCCTGTAACCGGATCTCAGAACCTTCATAGCACAATGACATGTGCTCCGTGCCTCTCAGATACCTCAGTATCCATTTGACCGCGCGCCAATGCTCCAAGCCTGGGCAGCTCATGAAGCGACTCACAACTCCCACTGCTTGAGCAATGTCTGGTCTCGTACACACCATAGCGTACATCAAGCTTCCCACTGCCGATGCATACGGGATTTTTGACATATTGAAGCTCCTCCTCCCGTGTCTTCGGACTTTGCCCTTTTGAAAGCTTTAAGTGGGCACCCAGCGGTGTGCCAACAGGTTTGGCACCCTCCATGCAGAATCTCCTGAGTACTCGGCTGATGTACTCTGCCTGAGATAGTCTGAGGATATGTTTAGATCTATCTCTGCTGATCCGCATCCCAAGGATCTGTTTCGCTGCTCCTAGATCCTTCATTGCAAATTTTCTTGACAGCTTCAGCTTCAATTTTGCAATCTCATGCATGCTAGCTCCTGCAACTAACATGTCATCAACATATAATAGCAAGATAATGTAAGATGTGCCGAAGTCTCGGAAGTAGCAACAGTGATCCTCCTGACATCTCCTGTATCCTATCTCAAGCATGTAACTATCGAACTTGAGATACCATTGCCTGGGCGCCTGTTTCAAACCATATAGGCTTTTCTTCAATTTGCAAACCAAGTCACCCGTGCCAGCTGCAATGTATCCCTCTGGCTTCACATCAAGCTGCTCTAAGTGAAGATCCTCTACTGCCACCATGCTCAGCACCGCCCGAATAGAACTCATCTTGACTACAGGAGAAAAGATCTCCGTGAAGTCGATACCTGCTCTCTGCTGAAATCCTTTTACAACCAGCCTGGCCTTGTATCGCTTCTTCCCATTTTGCTCTTCCTTTAGCCTGTAAACCCATTTGTTTGACAGTGCTTTCTTCCCCTTGGGCAGATCCACCAAATCCCACGTTTGATTCTGCTCCAATGACTCCATCTCATCATCCATAGCCAACTCCCACTCCTCCCTGGTATCAACCTCCAATGCCTCCGTGAAGCATTCAGGTTCGCCATTATCTGTGAGCAGCAAATAACTAAGAGTCCCATCATACCTTTGAGGAGGCTTTCCGTGAGTACTACGAGTGGACCTTCTTAGTTGTGGAGAGGGTGCTAAAACTTCAGGTTCTTGCTCTGACTGAGTCTTCTGACCAGAATTTGTAGACTCCTCTTCAGGATCTACAAAACACGGCTCAACAGGTTTTGTTTCTGATTCAGTGCTCTGCTGCATTTTCTCATCGAATACCACATCATTACTACGAATGATCTTCCTGTGTTCGGGATCCCAAAGCCGATACCCAAACTGTTGACTTCCGTATCCAACGAAAATGCACTTCTTTGATTTGGCGTCTAGTTTGCTTCTTTGACTGAAATCAACATGGACATAACAGGTACAACCGAATACTCGTAAGTGCGCCAAATCAATCTTCTTCGCTGTCCATGCTTCCTCAGGAATCCCAAATTCAAGTTTCTTTGATGGCCCTCTGTTGATCAAGTAGGCAGCAGTATTGACTGCTTCTGCCCAAAACTGCTGTGGCAATCCAGCATGTATCCTCATGCTCCTGGCACGCTCATTAATTGTTCTGTTCATCCTTTCAGCAACTCCATTTTGTTGTGGTGTCCCTGGAACTGTCCTCTGCCTGACGATCCCAGCATCTGCACAGTAGTCCTCAAACTCCCTGCTACAATACTCACCACCGTTGTCCGATCTCAGGCATTTCAACCTCCTTCCTGTCTCAAGTTCTACCATCGCTTGCCATCTCCTGAAGACTCCAAATACCTCTGACTTGTGCTTCAAGAAGAACACCCAAAGCTTCCTGGTAGCATCATTAATAAAAGTAACATAGTACTGAGATCCACCAATGGAAGAAACCGGTGCAGGCCCCCACACATCCGTGTGTACGAGATCTAGCTTTTCTTGATTCCGAGGTTTACCTTCTTTGTTGAATGAAACACGCTTCTGCTTTCCGAGGACACAATCCTCACAGAAGTCCATCTCAACACTCCTGAGACCCTGCAGCTTTCCCAACTGGTGCATCACCTCCAGTCCCTGATAACTCATGTGCCCTAGTCTGCAATGCCATAACTTGGTGTCCACATCTGCTGCAACAACTCCAATAGAGTTCTCCGTGCCGTTGGTGACATAAAGTGTCCCAACCTTCTTGCCACTAGCCACCGTCAACGAGCCCCTGGATATCTTCCACTGATCAGTTGTGAAAGTAGTCTTGTACCCCTGGCTCGCCAACTGTCCAACAGAAATCAGATTCCTCTGCAGTTGAGGCACGTGCCGTACGTCCTCAAGCTCAAGTGAAGATCCAGAAATCAACTTCACTTCGGCGCTTCCCCTTCCTTGTATGGTGCAAGGCTCTCCATCCCCTAGGTAGACTTTGCCGAAGTCTCCCTTCTCATATCCTCCAAGAAGCTTCCATTGGGATGTAGCATGGAAAGACGCGCCCGAGTCTATCACCCAAGACTCGTCACAGGTAGATAAAGATAGAACGAGGGCATCCATGTCACCGTCTTCAGCAAGATTTGCCAGATCCTTGCTAACTCCTTCGGTGTGGTCGCCTTGCTTCCCTTTAGGAGATTTGCAGTCCCTCCTAAAGTGCCCCGTCTTTCCGCAGTTCCAGCACTTCGCTCCCTTGTTCTGAGGTGCTCGAGACCTGTTGGATCTCGACTTCGAGTCGCTTCGAAATCGACTGTCCTTCTTTTGTCTTCCCCGGTCAGAGGTGTTTAGTGCACTTCCAGACGACTCCGTAGCTCCAGAAGATTTCCTTCTTGCTTCTTCACTCAGAAGCACTCCCACAACGTCATCAAAAAACAACTTCCCCGTCGCCGAAGAGTTGCTCACCGCCATCACCAGGCCCTCCCAGCTATCAGGCAATCCGGAGAGGATTAGCAATGCCCGAATCTCATCGTCAAAACTAATCTCCACTGACTCCAACTGGGCCGTGAGTCCATTGAACTCGTTGAGGTATTCTGCTACGCTGCCGCCATTTTTCATACGAAGATTAAACAACCTCTTCATGAGAAATACCTTGTTTGATGCTGAGGGTTTCTCGTACATCCGTGACAATGTTGCCATCAACTCCATCGTCGTCTTCTCGTTTTTGATGTTGAATGCCACTTGAGATGCAAGTGACAATCTAATGGTGCCGAGCGTCTTCCGATCGAGGACCTCCCAGTCTTCATCGGACATCTTCTCTGGTTTCTTCGCTTTGCCTCCAAGAGGTAAATAGAGATCCTTCTGGTAAAGGTAATCCTCTATTTGCATCTTCCAAAACCCGAAGTTCGTGCCATTGAACTTCTCAATTCGCAACTTCCCTTCATCCGCCATTGCAGAATACCAATTGCTCTGATACCACTTGTTGTCAGCGCCCGCGCCGGAACCCACTCACACCGGCGCCGCCACCGACGTCGGACAAGCAAAGAGAGAAGAAACGGATAAGCACTCTCTCGCTCCCTCGACACCGGACTCAAGGATCACCTCTTCGCTCCGCTACGAAGGGCAAAAGATTACCCCTGGTATCAATAGGGTAAAACACTTGAGCACCGCAACGGATTATCAAAGATCAAAGGAAGAAGAAGGAAGAAAATAGCAAAGCAAACACAAAGATGTAACGAGGTTCGGCTACAAGTAGCCTACGTCCTCCACCGCTCCAAATCTCAATTAGGATGAACTTATTACAGAGATAGCACACACCCGAACGATCACAAGCGATCGATCTACAAGAGATTCACACAGAATTTCCTTTGCACAAGAAGTAGGATCCCAATCCTCTTCTTCTCTAGAACCCTAGCCTCACAAACAAGAGTCTCTCTCAAATATACGGCCAATACTACTTACCTAGGGCTCTAATGAGTCCTATATATAGTCTCAAGACCTTCAGATGATCATAGCCGTCAAAACGCCAACAAAACACCAAAAGAAAACTCATCCGTAAGATTTTCCGCGAGCCCGAGTCGACTCGGCTGAAGTTCGAGTCGGCTCTGGCACGTCTGGACAACTTCCAGTATAACTGGCACGATCTCGAGTCGACTCGACTGTGTCTCGAGTCGACTCGACGATGCTTCGAGTCGTCTCGACTGTAGCTCGAGTCGACTCTGACAGTCCAGACAGAAACATGGTTTTTTGCGGCTTTTCTCCTCTCGGGTCGACTCGACAGGCCTCGAGTCGACTCGACTGTTTCCCGAGTCGACTCGACTGTAGCTCGAGTCGACTCTGACAGTCCGCCAGACAGAACTATGCAGAATTAATTCTCCTTCAATTCTCTTCATCACCAATGGTCTCCACATACCCCAACAGATGGATGGCTCAAATCCGGAAGAGGGGGACGGCTAGATGCTTGGGCTCATGCCTGATCTCATGGGATGCTGGAAGCGTTGATCATGGAGGAGATTTGGTTGCGGGATGGCTGGGAAGATCGCTCCGGACGACTTCTTTCTTTGGACCGTGGAAGGAATGGATGCGGGATCGCCGGACGCCTGATGCGGAAGAATGGCTGACTCCGAGAGCGGCTGGGACGCGATGCTGGGAGGAGCGGAAGAAGGAGGTGGCCGGATCCATGGCGTGATACGCTGGGAGCATGCGGAGCTTGTCTCGGACGCCCGGAATGGCAGCCGTGCGGAGGCGCTGGTCACGGCGTGGAGATGGAAATCCGGAAGAGGAGATGCCGCACGTGGTTGATGGCGGAGGAGCTGGGAATCCGGAAGAGGAGATGGCATGAACGCGGTGGGCACGATGCGGGATCGACGGGAGGAAGGTGGACGGCCCTGATGCAAGGAGGGAGGAAGAAGATAAACAGTGGCTTATATATTATATTTTTTTTTTGTAACACTGTATATATGAACAGTGTTTTTCACGGAACACTGTTCATATGAGCAGTGTTACCTCGGAATACTGTTCACCTGAACAGTGATTCCAGTAATTTTTGGGAAAAATTATTTTTCTTGCTTTATTTTGACGTGAAAATGGGCATATATGAATTTAAAACAAGGATCTCCTCTATTTTGCTTAGTTTGGAAACGTGATGTGGAGACGGAAGTTTCTGAACCGTTGGATTGCTTGGATAGTGGTCGCAGGAAAGGAATAGGATTGGTTTGGGAATTGGCTTTGGATTTGAGGTAGGTTATGATCTTTAATTTGCTTGAACTTGGTCTCGAGCCCAATGTTATTTAAATTCAATTCTTGCTAAACTGCTTCAGACCAGACTCGACAAAACTAAAAACAGGACCGTGACTTAATAAAATTAATCAAATATTTTCCTCATACAAAAATAATTAATTATAGCTTTCAATCTAATTAGGACCAAAACCCATTTAATTATAACCTTAGCTTGATTACAACTCTATCAGTTTACCAAACCGGGTTAACACAATCTCTTCCTTATATGTTTTCCTGTAATTTTCATGAAAGATTGCAAACAAGAGAGAGACAAGTTCAGAGTCTGATTCAAGAAAAGAATTATTTACTTTTTACCATATTTTAAATTTATTTCAATGATCATTCAATTTCATGGTAAAATACGTATTTATTAGTTTAAGAACATTGATAAGTGCTATGGAAAGATAGCTAAATTATGAATTATTAAGCACTTATCACTGAGCAACTGGCTCGGCTCGGCACCCGGCCAGGTGCCGAGCCCTAAAATGCCTTGTCCAAATACTCGACCCCAGCCTGATTTCTTAGAGAAAATCTGACAACTAGATATCCAACTCCATCATACTCTGCTACCGTCGTCAAGCCATTAAGGCACATGACCTTCGCAGGCATCCGGCACAGCCGATCATTAATGCGTGTGGTCTCTGCAGGCCTCCAGTGCACTCAACCATTAATGAACACGGCTCAAGATGATCTCCGAATCACTGGACCATCAAAACGTATGGCTCTCCCTGATCACCGGTTCACTCAGCAATTAATGCACTTACTATCTACGAACCCCAGGCCCACCACGGCCGGCGGTTGAACCACTCCACCAGGTCCGATCAACCATGACAATTCGCTGACTCTGGTCTGATCCGGTCTCATCCTCCACAACGCCATTAATGAGCATGATCGTGCCCAATTATCACGAAGAAGACAATTTGCCCTGTCACCTCTCAGGTAATATAATATCCTTCTATGAAAGAAAAACTGGGGAAAAAGAGAAAGGGGACAAGAACAAACATTCTCCTCTTTTACTCCACTCATATACTATCCCCCTCTGACTGAAGCATCGGAGGGCCGGCGCCGGAGATCCCGGCCACCGGCTTCTTGCAGGACTCTCCAGGAGGACGCCACTAGCTGACGCACCGCCACCTACCGTTCCAGCAGCGGAACTCCTCCCCTCTCAGTCGACGGTCGCCCCTGGGTCCAATTTCCAGCAACATTACCTATACCAACGATGTGACCTTGGTTATTGTCTCCAAATGTCATAGCACCTCCCTTTTTTGGCTCTAGGGTGAAGAATTGCTCCTTGTCACCCGTCATGTGTCTTGAGCAGCCACTATCCAAGTACCAACAGTTTTTGTCGACTTTGGCTGCAAGACACTCCTACACAAAGAGATCATACAATTTTAGGTACCCAAGTTTTCTTGGGTCCTTCAAGGTTAGTAAAGTTGGTTCCTTTTGGAACCCACCCCTTTTTAATTTTTCTTCCAGCTCCCATTTTCCTATGGTCACATACATTAGCTTTATGTCCTACTTTTCTACAGCAAAAACAGGTTATATTCTTAATTTTACTTTTCCCTGCTTTCACAAAAAAGTTACTAAGGAGCTTTTGCTTATTTTTAGGTTTGTATCCTAAACCAGCTCTATTAAACACAGCTCGTTGATTATTAAGTATCATTTCCAATTTTTCAGAACTATATGTAAACTTTTCAACGAAAGGTTTGTATTTTTCAAGTTCTTTTGTTAGCTTTTGTTTTTCTGTTTTTAGTATGTTTTAAGTCTTTTGTGAGATTATCTCTTATAGTTTGTTTATCGTTTTTAAGTTCTAAAATTTCCTTGACTAGTTTTTCATTATCTTTAATTAAAGTATTAGTTTTTTTAATTAACATTTGGTTGCTTGTTTTAAGTTCTAAATTTTTTTAATGATAAAATCCTTATCCTTAATTAATTTATCGTATTTATGGAGGTGAGATTGATTGGTTAGTTTTAGCTCTTTATTCTTAAGATTTATTGTCTTATATTCATCCATTAATTCATTAAACGCATCATACAATTCATCAAAGGTAAAATCTAAATGTGTTTCAGATGTTACCTCATTTTTATTCGTCATGAAGCAGAAGTTGGCCTTTTTCTCTTGTTCCTCATCCGATGATGATGATGATGAATCGGAGTCCGACAGAGTGGAGACGAGGACTTTCTTTTTCTTATATTTGCTGCCCTTCTTAAGCAAGGGACAGTCAACTCTGAAATGTCCCGTCTTCTTGCATTCGTAGCATCCGATTCCTTCATTTTTCCGTTCTTTACT
Organism: Phoenix dactylifera; assembly: GCF_009389715.1. Taxonomy (NCBI): domain Eukaryota; kingdom Viridiplantae; phylum Streptophyta; class Magnoliopsida; order Arecales; family Arecaceae; genus Phoenix; species Phoenix dactylifera. The sequence goes on from NW_024068268.1 coordinate 12,346, forward strand.
TTTATCCTTGTTGTAGGAACTTGAGGGACCTCTCCTCTGATGAAAGGACTTCTTCCGGTTGATGAATTTTCTGAACTTTCGCACGAGAAGAGCCTCATCATCATCTCCCTCATTATCTTCTTCTTCGCTGCAGCTACTGCAAGATAAATCCTTGTTAGAAGAAGTAGATTTGAGGGCTATTATATTTTTCTTATGAGAGGATTCTTCTTCGCTGTGTTGTTTCATTGTGAGCTCGTGCGTCATCAGGGATCCAAGAAGCTCCTCAAGTGGAAGCTTGTTCAAGTCCTTGGCTTCTTGGATTGCCGTTACCTTAGCCTCCCATGACCTTGGCAAACATCGAAGAATTTTCCTGACAAGGTCACTGTTAGTATAATTTTTGCCAAGGCTTTTTAGGCCATTGACAATATCAGTAAATCTAGTAAACATGCAAGTGATAGTTTCATTGGATTCCATCTTAAATAGTTCATATTTATGAACTAGTATGTTTATTTTAGATTCTTTTACTTGATTCGTGCCCTCGTGGGTCACTTCAAGTCTATCCCATATCTCTTTTGCAGAATTGCAAGTAGAGACTCTATTGAATTCATTACGGTCTAAGGCACAATAAAGCACATTCATTGCTTTGGCATTTAGTTGTGCCTTCCTAATATCATTGTCATCCCAATCTTTTTCAAGTTTGGGTATAGTAACACCCTCTACAAAAATTGATGGGATGTATGGTCCATTAAGTATGGTGGTCCAAATCTCATAGTCTTGAGCTTGGATAAATATCCTCATCCTAGCCTTCCAATAGGAGTAGTCGGTTCCATTGAAGAATGGAGGTCTATGGGTGGACTGCCCCTCAATATGAGAAGATCCAAATGGGGTTGTCATTTTGATCTTTTACTCTTTTGGTAGAAGAGTTCCGGCTCTGATACCACTTGTTACCCAAGAAGACAACCCAAGAGGGGGGGGTGAATTGGGTTTTAAGTAATAATTACAAATTAAAACTTAATGAGTAACTAATTAAACTTTATTGCAAGTGGATTAATTAGTTTACTATATGCAGTGGATGAAGGAAATGGGAGAGACAATTAAACAATCACAAACACAAGAGATTTTATAGTGGTTCGGAGCTAACCCTTGCTCCTACGTCCACTCCCCGAGCTTCACTTGGGAGTTCACTATAATCTCTCGGATTACAGCCGGTTGTTTTACAAGCTCACAACCCAACTTGTTGTTTTACGAGATCACAACGAACTCGGTCGGTTTTCACAGGCTCACCGACTAGAACCACCCGATTGTTTTTCCGGGATCACAATCGAACCCTTACATGTTGGTTTTACCCTCGGCTCACCAACCAACCTTAACACCCTTGATTCAATCCCGTTATTGAATCAAGTAAGAAAAGCAGTTTGAAAAGAGTACAAGGATAGCTTCTTGAAAAGCAAATATAAACGATATGAATAAAGAAAAGTTAGAAGCCCTCAAACAGATTTTTGAATGTGAAGAAGGGGGCTTCTCAAACTCTGCAACTCCTCTTGAGTGTGCTGAAGATTTGCTGTCAGAAGGGGAGCCTTGAATGCGAGGAAGACGTTTGGAGGATAGACTTTTTAATGCATTTCTCCTTCTTTCACTTGTATTTACTCTTTAGAAGCTTTGGTTGGTGGAAATCTCTTTTGCTTTGAATGGAGTGTCTCTCTTTTTTTCTATTACTGTTCACTCTGGCTATTTAAGCAATCCCCATCGAAAACTAGCCGTTAGACACACTTTTAGAGCCGTTCTGCACAATCTGCAACTCCTGACACAGTGTCCGTTGGGATCGGAGTCAACTCGCTCGATCTGGAGTCGATTCGGCTGTTGCTGGAGTCGACTCATGCTTTACTGGAGACGACTCGCCCACTGTTCAAAATTTGAAATAAAGTGTTGTCCCATTCTGGAGTCGACTCGGCCAAACCTGGAGTCGACTCGCCAATGTCCGGAGATGACTCTCCCTTTTGGAGACGACTCGTTTTTCAGGAATCCAAAGATCTTTCTTTCGGGTTTACTTCCTCGAGTCGACTCGGATTCTCTTGGAGTCGACTCGGCCCTCAGAGCCAGAAAAACTGGTCTTCTGTCTTTGGAGTTGAACTGCCTCGGAGTCGACTCGCACTTTGCTGGAGTCGACTCGGCTCTCAGACACCGAAAAATAGGTCTTCTGTCTTTGGAGTTGAACTGCCTCGGAGTCGACTCAGACTTTACTGGAGTCGACTCGGCTCTCAGACACCAAAGTTGGCTCTCTGACTTTTAGTCTTTCATTCCTCTGAGAGTCGACTCTTACTTCTTTAGGAGTCGACTCGCCAACCGTCGGAGTCGATTCGAGTTCTTCTGGAGTCGACTCGGCTCACAGAGTCCAAAACAACTTCTCTGTCTTTCTGTCTGTTACTCCTTGGAGTCGACTCGCACTTTGCTGGAGTCGACTCGGCAAGCATCGGAGTCGACTCGAATTCTTCAGGAGTCGACTCGGTGACAGGGTCTGAGATTCATCTTTCTGTCATGCTGTCTGTTCTCAGTCGGAGTCGACTCGCAATGTGCCGGAGTCGACTCGAGCCTGTGCCAGAACGTCTGAAACACTTGGAGTCGACTCAAAATCTTCCGGAGTCGACTCGAGTTTCAGACTTTGGTTCAAACTGAGTTCCATACTTAGCCAAAATGTATTGAACCAAAGCTAGAGACAATTAAACATAAATTCACAAATATTTGGCTGAAACACTAGATTGAATTCATTAGTATAACATAAGATATACTCAAATGCTTTGAGCTCATCAAAATCAAATAGGGTTATAATCAATCACTCCACAATCTCAGAGGACCTCATTGCACGAGTCCTCCACCTTTCTCGTGAGGGTATAGCTCCCACTCACCTCTCTAATAGATCTGAGGCCCTTACGACCATTCTAGGGAGAGCACCCCAGTCCCCCATTGAGGAGGTCTTTGCAAATCAGCTCTCTGCTGAGATGCGCCTCCTACTGAGTATTATCTCTCGCACCCTCTTCCCTAAAACGGGTAGGTTTGACTTTATTTCCGAGAGAGACCTAGCTATCATGTTCAATATCCTACATGACGTCCCTCTCAACTTTTCCAAACTCATTTACAGTTATATTTGTGAACCCTTGGACAAACCTAGATTGAGTCTTCCCTATGGTATGATCTTTACCTTGATCTTTAGAGAGTTTGAGGTCCCTATCCCTGAAGGGGAACCCTCTCGTTCACTTCGCTACACTGACCATATGGGCGAGGGGACTCTCCACCGAATGGGATTCCATAAGGTGGAGGGTAGCTGGGTTAGAAAAACTTCTTCCTCCATACCATCTGACCCCACTGCTCCTCACTCTCCCACTTCTGAACCTGAACCGGATACCTCCGCAGATCCCTCCACCTTCCCATCCACTGCTGGCCCTTCATCCACTGCTGGACCCTCATCCACTGTGCCACCATCTCAGCAGCCCCTTGAGGTTAGGCTTAGTGGTGAGCAACTTAGAGCTCTAAGGGATGACATTTTGAGAGAACTCAGGAGTACCACTAGTACACCCTCCACTGATCTGATCCCTTCCACTGTAGCAGTGTCAGTGATGATTGCTGAAGTCAAGGAGGAACTATCCAGTCTGAGAAGTCTTATTCAGGGTCAATATATGAGATTCTCAAAAATTAAGGAAGAACGAAACAGATGCAAGAGTCAGTAAGATCTGAGCTGCTGAGCCTAAATCAAGGAGTTGAAAAAGTAGCAAACGCTGTCATCAATAAGCTTGACGCAAATATTGAAAGTGTAAACCAGCTGACCCAAACCCACAATAGGACTACTTCAGAGATTATTGCGCAACTGAAAAATATCTCCGATGGAGTCCGTTTGCTTCTGAGTGTTAGCGACGAAATTTGGGAGCTTCATCTCCCTCTAGACGTCCACCTTCCTAGACTTGTATTTTCTTAAAAATCATATGAAGTCCTTTTGGACTTTCAATCATTGTACTCAATTGTGTAATACTTGCAATGAATTGAAAAGTCTTTTCTAAGAAATTGTGTATTTTGTGCCTTTTGTGCTTTGAGTAATATGTACTTTCTGAACATCTTTTATGTATTCAAGCTTACAATGAATGAAAAGTATATCTTTTTGTCTCATTAACTATGCCTCTTGTATGTTTTTGACTCTTTGATACTTCGCCTTTTTGCTACGATGACAAAAAGAGGGAGAACATATGATATAAATTGCAAGTAAAGGGAATCACTAAACAATAAAATTTTTAAGCAAAATGTGATTTGTTCTTGGTGGATTCGATACCTCGAGGTTCATTATTCCTCCGTTGGAGCTCCTCAAGGAGTAATCTCCAGAATCTATTCAAGAAATATTCGGAGATTAGTTAAATCATATTCAAGAATAAATCGTCAGATTTTTCCTTCTATAATTAAGAACTTAAGTTCAAGTTTACAATATTAAAAGAAAATTAAGAAAACTTGAACAAAGTTCAAACAAAATTGAATGCACATGTTGAGGGGGAGAATCTGAAATTCTAAGAAAGCAAATTCATTAAAGACATATAAGCCAAACAATTGATTGTATGATTTGAAGGCTTATATAATTCTAAATGAAAGGGGAAGCTTTAATTTTCAGAATTTACTGACTCATACCCTTCAATTTTGGATACACTAAATAACTAGACATTTGAATTCATTTCAAAATTTTACTTTGAATCATTTCTTGATGAGTAATTCACTTTACAAATACTCAATGTTTTGTCATCATCAAAAAGGGAGAGATTGTGGAGTGATTGAGTAAATTCCTAATTGATTTTGATGAGCTCAAAACATTTGAGTATGTCTTATGTTGTTCTAATGAATTCAATTTAGTGTTTCAGAAAAATCTTTATTAAATTCTGTCTAAGTGCCTTGAGCTTTGGTTCAGAGTATTTTGGTTAAGTATTGAACTCTAGTTGAACCAAAGTCTGCATCACGAGTCGACTCCTGAACCTTACGAGTCGACTCCACTTGGAGTTTCTGGCACAAGCTCGAGTCGACTTCGGAACTCTTCGAGTCGACTCCGACTGAGAACAGATAGAAAGACAGAACGATGAATTTTGGACCCTGTTAACGAGTCGACTCCACAAGGTTGTAAGTCAACTCCGATGCTTGGCGAGTTGACTCCAGATGGTCCCGAGTCGGCTCCATGGCAAAGCTAACAAAAAGACAGAACGTTAGTTTTTGAGACTGTTGCCCAAGATGACAACCCAAGAGGGGGGGTGAATTGGGTTTTCTAAGAATTGTGTTTCCTAATTTTTTACTTTAATTTGAATGTAGCGGAATGATAAGATGTTACTTACTTAATCTCTAGGTAATTATAAATAATGCAGTGACAAACTAAGCTAGAGCAATTATACTATAGCTTTAGGATGCAATTGATCCTAAATTAACTTATAGTTGTATGATCAATTTAATCTATGTGAATTGTAAGAATAGAGTGAAAGCTAAGCAAGTTCTAAACAATCTCTTATAATCAATTAGAAAATAAAGCTAGAGATATTACACCGTCAAGTATGTATGTAAGGCATGAAACGCAAGAAATAAGGCATCACAAACACAAAGATATATAGTGGTTCGGTGCACCCCAGCACCTACATCCACTCCCCAAGACTTCTTGGAAATTTCACTATAACCCCTCAGATTACAGTCGGTTGTTTTACAAGCTCACAACCCAACTTGTTGTTTTGCGAGATCACAACAAACTCGGTCGGTTTTCACAGGCTCACCGACTAGAACCAACCGATTGTTTTCACGGGCTCACAATCCAACCCAGTTGGTTTTCCCAAAGGCTCACCAACTACAACCTTACAACGATTGTTTTCCGGGTTCACAATCAACCCAGTTGGTTTTCCCAAAGGCTCACCAACCACAACCTTACAACGTTGGTTTTTCCTTTGGCTCACCAACAAACCTTAACACCGTTGGTTTTTCCTTTGGCTCACCAACAAACCTTAACACCGTTGGTTTTTCCTTTGGCTCACCAACAAACCTTAACCCCTTGATTCAATCCCTTGATTGAATCAAGTTACAAGACATTAGACAAAGAATTTAAAACAAATACAAGCTTCTTAAACAAGCAAATATAGCAATGTAAACAAGTAGAGTAAAGAGAAGCCCTCAAACGAGTTTTGAAGATGAAGGAGCTCGGCTTCTTCTTTTCTTGACCCTCTTCTGATTTGGCACGAAGTAGAAGATCACCGAGGCAGCACACGGATGGAGAGGAAGCTTTGGGATTCACTTGGATGCTCTTCTTCTCTCTATTTTACTTTGAATGGCCCTTTTGTGCTTATGGGAGATTTCCCTTGTAATCTCTTTGAAATCTCTTCCCTAAATGTTCTTTCCCACTTCCATACCCTCTTCCCTAGCTCTCCTCTTGATTTTATAGCTTTAGAGGGAGTGGAAACAAAAATCTAGCCGTTAGAGACAAAAATAGAGCCGTTGGAATCAAGAAAAAACTAGCCGTTATGCCTCCCAGCGTGCTCGAGTCGACTCGGCTGAAGTAGGAGTCGACTCGGCTGAAACAGGAGTCGACCTGTGAATAGTAGTCTGCCGGCACTGTAGCTGGGAGTCGACTCCGCACTGTAGCGCTGAAGTTGGAGTCGACTCGAGATCACTGTAGCGCTGAAAATCAACTCTCTGTCTTTTTGTTTGTTCTCCGTCGGAGTCGACTCGTAGAGTATCGGAGTCGACTCGAGAACTGTTTCTTGAAACTCTAGCGTGCCAGAGTCGACTCTAAACTTTCAGGAGTCGACTCGAGGACTATTCTTTTGAATCTTTCTTTGAATTTGCTCCTTCAACTTGAATCCTTTGAACTTGAAACTTGGGCCAATGAAGTGAAGCTTTCTTCCAACTTTTTTTGAGAGCTTTTGAAGGCCTTCTTGTATTCTTCCAACTTACTATGTTCCTTGCAAAATAAATATCTTTCTCCTTGCAACACAAACATTAGTAATTATACTTCAAGATTTTGTGATCATCAAAATCAATCTTTAAATCAATCTTTGGGTCATCAGTCTCCCCCTTTTTGATGATGACAAAACTTGGAGTATATGCAATATAAAATATATTGTGTTCTAGAAGTAATGCATAGCTAAGTTGTTTGAAGTAGAAAATATATATCTTTAAAATATACTTCATGATAATGCTTTAGATTTAATCAACTTAACACAATCAACATATTTCAATTTAAGCTGATTTGTATTCAATTCAAAACATAAAGCATTATGAGCATATACTCATACTCAAATATTTCTCCCCCTTTTTGACAACATCAAAAAGGTTGCAAAGTAATGAAACATTAAGCTCAAAGCAACAAATGATACTCAAATATTCTTTTTCCTTAGTGTACTCTGATTTGCATGTCAAATTATTGCAAGAATATGAATCATATAACTCAAGGCCAAAAGATTAATGAGCATAGATCAGAGCCAATTAGGATAATTTCAGAGGAGAACACATCGAATGTGATTCCAATGATAGTTTTCAAATCAAGTGTAGGTGGAATCTTTCTTAAGTTAATTCAAGAAGTACCACAAATAATATTCAAGGAAAGCACGAATGGAAATCTAACCTCTCTTCAATAATAAGTATGAAAGCTTGTTCATTTAAGATCTTTTGCCCAATATATTAAGTATTTTAGCAACATGAGAGCAATTTAACTAATTTTCAGAGTATAAGAGCAATATATTAAGTATGATTGCAAAGTTCTTTTATGGTGTAAAAATATTGTGGCATAAATATCAAAATATGAATTCATGCAATTCATGATATATCTTAGAGTATACATAAAATTCAAAGCTTTGAAGGTTCTTTTAAAGCTCTTTTAAAGACTTTATTCCTTTAAAAAGAAGCACATTTTGGTACATATAATAATGAATTGGCACAAATTTGAAGTTCTAAATAGCAAGCCAATAAGAACTCATTAATGAATTCCAAAATAGATTTTCTAAGAGATACTCAATGAAATTCAACATTATTCTCCCCCTTTTTCATTAAGCTAGAGGCTCTTAAGATCAACTGTTTGGATTGCAATTTGGTTCATGATTATGCATAAGATATATTAACCAAATAACAAGCCTCAAGGTGTATCATAAAGATTTTTATATTTAAATTTCAGATGATACATATTGGAGAGTATTAGGATCACTTTTCATTTAGTATTCTTTCTCTCTTCTTTAGTTATAGATTTATGCGATTAAGTTCCATAAGATCTCTCCTTCTGAAATTTTCTTTCTCCCCCTCAATTGATCATTCCACTTAAGAGTTTAGAATTTGAAGATAATGTTCAATAAAATTGTCAATCCCGAAAATATATTTTCTATAAGTTTCAGCTTATTTTCATAAGACTCAAGGTTTGAGATAAGACAACCTTTATAGAACTCACCTCAAGGTATAAACTTATTATATAATTAAAGCAAGTCTTGCAATATAAGGAGGTTCATCAAAATCAATCCATAAAAAAAATCAAGGTATGCATCAAATTAAAGTAACTTTTAGGGTAAGATACTGAATATCTAAAGCTCTCCCTCAAAAGATGCATTCTTCTTCAATCATTCTTTTCTTTGGTTGAACTTCAGATTTTAATGATAAACGTGAATAAAGCTGAAACTTTATGATATCAAGAATGTAGAGTGATATAGAATTATTCAAAATTTATAGCAATCACTCTTTTTAATCTTTCAAGAACAAGTTATGCTTTCTCTAAATCTTTGAGAAAATGTATAGAAATATTAATCAGAAAATGATTCATTTGAAGCTCAAATTCTTTCAAAAGCATTTACATTTTCTTTCTTTTAAGAATCATTTGAGTGAGCTGAAATGTTTCTAGACTTAAGATCATTCACTCTTTTAATAATATATATATATATTTTGATGGAAGTCTTTAATAATGTAGGAGAGAAAAACATATAGATGATCATTGAAGTATATATATTTATAGAACTCAATTTCTTAATCATAGTTTTTCAGCAATGTATACATGAAGCACAATAAATCTTTTTAATATCAAAATAAAATCATATATTTAAAAATATTTGTTTGCAATTAAGATCATTGAAAGACACATCATTTAGACCAATATTAGTACACTTTAAGGATAAGAAAAGATATGTTTCGGATGCGTATCGAGACAATCAACCAAGGCATCAAAATTAATTCTGTTTTTCTTAAATTAAGATTTTATTTAGAAATCATATTGAGTTTAAGCTTTTATACAAAATCAGATTCTGAATTTCATAAAGATTTTCAATAGAGGCTTTCAAAGTCATAATTTGAGATATGTATCTTCCAGATTGTAGCTCATCTTAAATCATTACGATTGAAAACACATATTTCAAACATATATAAGAGCATATTCAGAATATTTGTATTTATGTTGAGTTTTGGTATGAATTAGAACATTATATACCAAAGTTAAGCAAGTTGAAGGATAAAACAAACTCAATTCATTTTGCCTAAATAGAGATATCCTTCTCTTCTCCTTTTTACAAATTTATTCAACTTTCAGATTTTAACGATGATTGTGAACGACAAATCTGAAATTTCTTTTCAATAATACCAAACAAAAATTTTATGTAGTATTCCAAACATTCAATCAAATTGTCTAAGCATGGAGCATTACAAAATATTGAGAACCCATAATTCAAGACATCATGCCACATGCAAAATATATTATGTGTTAAGTCATGCATTAAAATATTAAGAACAAGCATGTCAAGGATCAAAATCAATTCTTTTCAAATAAACTCCCCCTATTTAAATATAATCTTGCATTGATTTCATCCTTAAAGTGTGTTTTCAAGTGATTAAAAAATTTGACTTGATTCTTCTTATATACTTTCATTTACTTTGTCTTTCATTTTTATTTTCTTATGCTCTATACTCTATTTGCTCCCTATCCGGTGGAGTTGGAAGGGGCACGAGGTACTACCACTAGCCTCCCTCTTGTGCCGTCCCTAATATACCCTACACCGAATAGTTGGGTCAAATAGTGCCGGGTACTACCACTAGCCTCCCCATTGGCACCATCCCTATGATGAGCAATATAGAAATGTTAAAATGTTTACTTCAAACTCTCCCTGTTTAAGTGTAATTAATTGCGGATTTTATCCCTTTCACGAGTCTCATAAATGTCCCAAATATATTATGCTTGTTTTGCTTTTCCTTAAGATTGAAGTATTTGCCTTTACTTAGATTTTACTTCTCTTGAATAATATCTATTTTTTTTTCTTTATCTCTCTCTCTTTTCGTTATTCTCAAGTAATTTACATGAAAGAGCAGAATAAAGAAATAATCTTATGTATCATATAGATGTATATCATGCAAACAACATTTTCATTGTGCTCAAGGATTCATAACTTCTCACAAGTTATTTTACATCAAAATTTTAAGCATATACTTGTGTATTTCATGGTTATGATATAGGCAAAGAAATAATTTAGTTTGGGCAAACCATGAAACAATTTCTAAAGTATAAGTCAGTCAATACATATATAGACATGATATCAAAAATTAATAATTAAAGAATTTAATCATGCCATAATAAGATTTAAGTTATTGACTTTGCTCAATTAATTTATGAGAGAGGTATCTAAAATTACCTATTCATTCTATATTCTTCAAGCCAAATACCTACTAGATTTCTTATGTACGAACTTTTGGCTGAAGAAGGTCCTCTCTCTTGTTTGCATGTGAATGTTTATTGTATCTTACATGGAGATATCCTTCAAGTTGAAATCTCTCATTTTCTTGCTCAAGGATCCTGCATTATTAACAAACTCCTTTTCTTTCTTGAAAGAAAGTCATTAGTTTCTTCAAGATACAAAACATTCATCCAACATATTTTTTAACTAGATGACTCAATATAAGATATGACAATAGTTGCATGTTGAGTCACTTTACTCAAGAGATTGCCTAAATATAAGCAAGCACATATCACTTGAACTAAAGAGATAGTTTCATTAATCAAGATGGTTCAAGGACAAGCATGTGAGGCAATAGAAAGATTCATCAAGATCAAATCAATTTCTTATTTCCAAAATCAATTTACTTTAGATTCTATTTGCTTAAGATAATTATCAATAAGACATGTTAGCTAAGTTTTAATCAACTTATCTTAAACGGTTGTTTCTATCAAAATTCAGATTATGATTTATTTGTTATCAATAAAATATGATTCATTAAAGTTAGATTGAAATCTTGCACAAGGGCACATAATGAGCATACAATCTGGTCTACTAGCTGTATGATAAAATGATTATTCTATCATGCTTCAATACAGCTTTAAAAATAATAGATCTACTTTGCTCATTCTTTTCAAATTCTACAAGATGAGGTCATAGACATACCTTCTTCATGCCAATCTTCTATAAGAGTTTTCTTGTGGACTAACTTTGGTCAATGAAGATCCCCTTTCTTGTTTGGCTTAATTTGGAGTTCGAGAAAGAAAATGTTAATTTATTCATTATACATATTTCAAACTCACTTTGCATGAGCTTAGTAAAATCTCCATATAAATTTTCATCAGTAGAACAAAAATGATGTCATCAATGTGTGCTTTGAGCAAGCAAGATATCACAGATTCATCTTTTTAATGTATAGATTTATCATTATTACTTTTTATCAAAAAGTTACTCAAGCTTTTATATATCATGCTTTTGATGCTTGTTCCAAATCACATATTACTTTATCATATATGTAATGAGTGTTTTTAAATAAGGTGGTTATTTTACATAGATCTTTTCTAATTAAATAACCACATAGGAGTGCATTCTACACATTCATTTGACAGAATTAAAGTTCATAAAGCAAGCAAATGATAATGGTGATCTTTACTTCTAATCATGCAAGAATCTTATCAAGATCTATTTCATCTTTTCTTGATTTAGTCTTTTAGTAGTCATCAATTTTTCTTCATTAAGTGCATTTCTGAAAAATCCAATTTGGTTCTAATTATTAACAAGTTTTTTCAGATTGTTATATGTAAAAGATTAACCATATACATATATAATTTGATTTTAGTATCTTGATAATAAATCATTAGTCTCATAAAGAATAAAATGAATTGATACTTCTACAACTAGAATCTTTTTATGAATGTTCTATATGCATTACTTGATGAATGATATCCAAGGATAGAGATATCTTTATCAGATTTGGCATTATTTTCATAAGAACATATCAAGCATAACGTGTATGATTGAAGAATATGAAAGATATGCAATGGTTCATTTTCCATTTTTCAGAAGATCAAAAGGAGTTTTCATCAAAAATAGATCTAATAGAAATCATATGTATGACAAGCAGTGATGATAGCTTTTAAAAAACATTTAAGTAGATGACTATCATACACAATTGTCTTTTTCATTTCTTCAAGAATTCTATTAACCCTATTTTACTTAAGGTGTCCTTGGTGCTGAAATAATTAATTTATGTATAAACTTTATCAGGATTTTGGTTTTCAACACTGTGCCATGATACTCTTTATCTTCACAGTTTGGAAACCTTTATCATTTGAAACACTTTTACAAGATTTAGAAAATACAGAAAATATTTCAATTTCATTTGCCAAGAACAAATCCAATGTAAGCTTTTGAAAACTTAGTGATGGAAACAACATCTTTAGATTTAGAAATTGATTTTTGTTTGTTTCTTTAGTTAGCATGCATAGCAAACTTTGACCTTTCAGAAGATAATCTAAGTAAGCCAATGGCAAGGTCTTTTGAGATTAAGTACATACTAGCATGAGTTGATTTTATATGCCAAAGATGGTTTCTTTAATCTTGGTATTCATAGTGCATATATTCAAAAGCACACCAAGTACACATTATCATATCTATGATCAATAAACAATAATGCCATGGATAAAAACTCTCAATCAAGCATATAGAGAATTCATAGAGTTATTCTTAATAAATTGATTAATCATTTAGCAACTTATCCAATAGTGAGTAAAGTATACTATAAAATGAAGTGATTTGATTATATTTCCAAAAGTATTTTCTATATCACAAAATTGATCAATACTTGCAATTCATATTTTAATCAAATACTAAAGCAAAAATAATGATGAGATGCAAGGATTACTGATTTCATTATTATTATTATTATTTTTTTTATTTAAAATTATTTTTCATAAGTATGTTTTAAGTTTCATTTTTTGACGTGTGTCTAGAACACCCATTTGTATGAATCTATTTGTTCCATGGGTATCTTGGCACATCTATGTCTACATCCTCATATTTTCATTTTGGGTACCCAAGCTTGCTTGGGTCCTTGAGAGTTAGGACATATGGTTCCTTTTGGAATCCAGATTTATTTAATTGTAATAACTTTACCACTTGATTTAATTATGTTAGAACGATAGGTAAAGTTGTTATGCCCATTTTTTTCATGTTTGAAATAAGTTATCTTATTTAATGGTTTGCTTGGTGAATTGATAACCTTTTTCTCTAGAGATTTATTATTAAGTAAAGGAGTCAAGCCAAATTTTGATTTATCATAAGCAACATATTGGCTTTCAAACATTATTTTTAATCTTTCTGAACTTACAGTGAATTTGTTAATAAAAAATTTTAATTGGTTAATTTTTTCACTTAAGTTTTGATTTTCTTTAATTAAATTCTGATTTTTCTGAATCAATTGTTCTGAATTTAACCTTAAGCTTTCATTTTCAGAATTTAGTTTGTCATATATTTCAGCAATAGAATTTTTTTCTTTTGAGATTTCGAGATTTAGCTTTTTAAGATTTTTATTTTTGATAGCTAATTTTCTACATTCACTATACAAATCATGAAAAGCATTTAATAGTTCATCATAAGAATATTCTTCATGAAATTCATTAGATTCAGATTCTACTTTATCTTCTAGTGCCATAAAACATAAGTTAGTTACCTCTTGTAGTTCATTATTGCTTCTAGCTTTCAATTTCTTGCTTGACTCTTCCTTGGTCAAGACTGTCTTGCTTTTTATCTTTTTCTTCCTTTCTTCTTGCTTCCTCTTCTTCCTTGTCTTTAGGAAGCTTTTGAATCTTTCGGTGTTTGGGAATGGATCCTTGTTTCCATCACCGGACTCTTTGTTTTTTGAACTAATCTGCCTCAGAGTCGACTCGAGCCTTGTTGGAGTCGACTCGGTTAACTTGGGAGTCGACTCGAAAATACTTGGAGTCGACTCGTTCACAGGATCTTCAAGACTGTGTCTCTGCCTTTCAGACTGTTCTTCTCTGGGAGTCGACTCGGACAAACTGAGAGTCGACTCGGCTACTGTGGAGGATTCTGCAATCTCATTGTTAGTACGTAATTGAAGCACATGTGAGCTAATCTGAGATTTATCATAAATAATTGTTAAAGTATCCCAGATTTCTTTAGCAGATAAGCATGCAGAAATCTTATGAAATATAGATTCATGGATAGCACAATATAGAAAGTTCATAGCATTAGCATTCAATTGTGCTAAGTCTTTTTCATTGACATTTTGAGAGAGTGTGTGAGGTCCATTTATAATGATATTCCACATTTTATAGTTTTGTGATTGAACAAAAATTTTCATTCTAGCTTTCCATTGAATATAGTAAGTTTCATCAAACAGTGGAGGTCTGTTTATGGAAAGTCCCTCGGCAAATAATATGTTATGTGGGGTTGTCATAATCTTTAGCTCTAGTTGGTTAAGACTATAATTAATAGAAGAGCACCTGCTCTGATACCACTTGTTGCCCAATATGACAACCCAAGAGGGGGGGTGAATTGGGTTTTCTAAGAATTGTGTTTCCTAATTTTTTACTTTAATTTGAATGTAGCGGAATGATAAGATGTTACTTACTTAAGCTCTAGGTAATTATAAATAATGCAGTGACAAACTAAGCTAGAGCAATTATACTATAGCTTTAGGATGCAATTGATCCTAAATTAACTTATAGTTGTATGATCAATTTAATCTATGTGAATTGTAAGAATAGAGTGAAAGCTAAGCAAGTTCTAAACAATCTCTTATAATCAATTAGAAAATAAAGCTAGAGATATTACACCGTCAAGTATGTATGTAAGGCATGAAACGCAAGAAATAAGGCATCACAAACACAAAGATATATAGTGGTTCGGTGCACCCCAGCACCTACATCCACTCCCCAAGACTTCTTAGAAATTTCACTATAACTCCTCAGATTACAGTCGGTTGTTTTACAAGCTCACAACCCAACTTGTTGTTTTGCGAGATCACAACGAACTCGGTCGGTTTTCACAGGCTCACCGACTAGAACCAACCGATTGTTTTCACGGGCTCACAATCCAACCCAGTTGGTTTTCCCAAAGGCTCACCAACTACAACCTTACAACGATTGTTTTCCGGGTTCACAATCAACCCAGTTGGTTTTTCCAAAGGCTCACCAACCACAACCTTACAACGTTGGTTTTCCCTTTGGCTCACCAACAAACCTTAACACCGTTGGTTTTTTCTTTGGCTCACCAACAAACCTTAACACCGTTGGTTTTTCCTTTGGCTTACCAACAAACCTTAACCCTTTGATTCAATCCCTTGATTGAATCAAGTTACAAGACATTAGACAAAGAATTTAAAACAAATACAAGCTTCTTAAACAAGCAAATATAGCAATGTAAACAAGTAGAGTAAAGAGAAGCCCTCAAACGAGTTTTGAAGATGAAGGAGCTCGGCTTCTTCTTTTCTTGACCCTCTTCTGATTTGGCACGAAGTAGAAATCACCGAGGCAGCACACGGATGGAGAGGAAGCTTTGGAATTCACTTGGATGCTCTTCTTCTCTCTATTTTACTTTGAATGGCCCTTTTGTGCTTATGGGAGATTTCCCTTGTAATCTCTTTGAAATCTCTTCCCTAAATGTTCTTTTCCACTTCCATACCCTCTTCCCTAGCTCTCCTCTTGATTTTATAGCTTTAGAGGGAGTGGAAACAAAAATCTAGCCGTTAGAGACAAAAATAGAGCCGTTGGAATCAAGAAAAAACTAGCCGTTATGCCTCCCAGCGTGCTCGAGTCGACTCGGCTAAAGTAGGAGTCGACTCGGCTGAAACAGGAGTCGACCTGTGAATAGTAGTCTGCCGGCACTGTAGCTGGGAGTCGACTCCGCACTGTAGCGCTGAAGTTGGAGTCGACTCGAGATCACTGTAGCGCTGAAAATCAACTCTCTGTCTTTTTGTTTGTTCTCAGTCAGAGTCGACTCGTAGAGTATCGGAGTCGACTCGAGAACTGTTTCTTGAAACTCTAGCATGCCAGAGTCGACTCTAAACTTTCAGGAGTCAACTCGAGGACTATTCTTTTGAATCTTTCTTTGAATTTGCTCCTTCAACTTGAATCCTTTGAACTTGAAACTTGGGCCAATGAAGTGAAGCTTTCTTCCAACTTTTTTTGAGAGCTTTTGAAGGCCTTCTTGTATTCTTCCAACTTACTATGTTCCTTGCAAAATAAATATCTTTCTCCTTGCAACACAAACATTAGTAATTATACTTCAAGGTTTTGTGATCATCAAAATCAATCTTTAAATCAATCTTTGGGTCATCAGAGACCATGTCAGCGAGCCGACTCGCGAAGACTTCAAGTCATCTCCCACATCAGCCGAGTCGACTTCCAGTTTGTCCGAGTCGACACCCAGAGGAAAGCAGTCTGAAAGGAAGAAACTCAGTTTCGGAGATCCTATGAATGAGTCGACTCCAAGTGTTTCAGAGTTGACCCCCAAGTTAGCCGAGTCAACTCCAACAACGCCCGAATCAACTCCGAGGCAGATCAGTTCAAAAGACAGAGAATCAATTTTTCGGTCTCTGAGAATGAGACGTCTTCCGAAGATCTCGAGTTGTCTCTCAAGTTAGCCGAGTCGACTCCAAGTAAACCCGAGTCGACTCGAGAAAGATAAACAGAAAGTTAGGTTTTTGGAACCCTGAGAACGAGCCGACCTCTAAGTGCCCGAGTCGTCTCCAACTGTTGGCTAGTCGACTCCAGTTTGGTCCGAGTCGACCCCAGGACGAGGCATGCACTTTAATTCAAATCTAGAATAGTGGAGGAGTCGTCTCCAGTAAAGCGCG
Organism: Phoenix dactylifera; assembly: GCF_009389715.1. NCBI lineage: Eukaryota > Viridiplantae > Streptophyta > Magnoliopsida > Arecales > Arecaceae > Phoenix > Phoenix dactylifera. The sequence continues at coordinate 29,413 of NW_024068268.1, forward strand.
AGTCGACTCCAGTAACAGATGAGTCGACTCTAGATCCCAACGGATACATTGTCAAATTGTGCAGACGGATCAGAACGGCTCCAAATCACTCTCTAACGGCTATTTATCAATAGGAATCACTTAAATAGCTAGAGTGAACAATAGTAGACAACAAGAGAGTTATTCCATTTGAGCATTAAAGGTTTTCAACCATCAAGAGCTTCCGAAGTGTGAATCCAAGCAAAAGAAGGAAGAAAAGCATTCAACTCAAACCTAACAGTCTTCATTCGCATTCAAGGCTCTACTTACTGTTCTCCATCCTTCGGCTCATTCAAGAGAAGACTCAAAAATCGAGAAGCCCCCACTTTCTCATCTCAAATCTGTTTGAGGGCTTCTAACTCAATCTCGTTTATATTGTTTCATATTTGCTTTCAGAAGCTTCTTCTTGTGAACTTTAAACTCTTATTTTGTATACTTGATTCAATCAGGGGATTGAATCAAGGGTTGATAGGTTTGTTGGTGAGCCAAAGATAAAACCAACGATGTAAGATTGTGGTTGGTGAACCGGGGAAAATCAACTGGGTTTGATTGTAAATCCGAAAAAATAATCGAGTGGTTCTAGTCGGTGAGCCTGTCAAAACCGACCGAGTTCGTTGTGACCTCGTGAAAACAAGAAGTTAGGTTGTGAGCTTGCAAAACAACCTGCTGTAATCCTAGAAATTATAGTGAACTCCCAAGTGCAACTTGGAGAGTGGACGTAGGAGCAAGGGTTGGCTCCGAACCACTATAAAACTTTCTGTGTTTGTATTGGATCGTGTCTCTTTCTCTCTCTTCATTCGTTGCATCTAGTGATCTAACTAATTCACTTGCAGTAGACTTAGTTAATTACTCACCTAATTTTTAATTGGTCAATAATTAATTAAAACCCAATTCATCCCCCCCCTCTTGGGTTGTCTCCTTGGGCAACATTGAAGGACACGAGCAAGCATGTGGCAACCTATAGAAACCCTAGAACTCATCAACAAGAGGTTCCAAAGAGATCCAAGTGTCCAAGGGAGGCGGCAGAACAGTTTTTATTCTTTGTGTGCATCAGAAAGACGATGTATTGTTCGTCTTGAGAGAGATTATTTGTTGTGAGAGAGAAAGCTTGTTCTCATCTCTTAAATTTCTGTAACTTCCTTTGTTTCATATAGTAAAATATTGATCTGTGCGGCTGTGGACGTAGGAGCAAGAGACTCCGAACTACAAAAATTTGTGTGTCTTGTGCGTGTGCTATTGTTTTGTCGTGTTCTTCTTCTTTCTCCTATTATTTCTTGTATTCCGCAATCGTAGGGTTGATCCCTAACAACTGGTATAAGAGCAATCTGGTTCGACGGAAAAAGTGGGAGCAATGGCGGCTGAAGAAGGCAAGGTCAAGATTGACAGATTTGACGACAAAGACTTCGGTTTCTGGAAGATGCAGATCGAAGATTATCTGTATCATAAGAAGCTTCATCTACCTCTCGAAGGTGTGAGACCGAAAGACATGTCACAGACCGACTGGGATCTACTGGATCATCAGGCTTTGGGAGTTGTTCACTTGACATTGGCTAGAAACATCGCGTTCAACGTTTTGGAAGAGAAGACAACAGCGTGATTATTAAAAGCACTGTCGAATATGTATAAAAAACCCTCGACCTCCAACAAGGTGTACCTGATGCGCCGTTTATTCAATCTGAAGATGAGTGAATGTTCCTTAGTTACAAATCACATCAACAAGTTTAATATGATTACGAGCCAGTTGAGTTCGGTGGAGATCAGTTTTGATGATGAAGTTCGTGCCCTAATTCTTCTATCCTCTTTGCCAGAAGGTTGGGGTGCAACGGTGACAGCTGTAAGCAGTTCTTGTGGCTCAAACAGGCTGAAGTTTGAGGAGGTCTGCACGAAGGGTGATGGCTGCTGGCACTGTGGCAAGAAGGGCCACACGAGGAAGAATTGTTGGCTCAAAAAGAAGAATTCGAGCAAGGGACAGAATGAGGAATTCGTGAATGCAACCACAGATGAAGTCAATGATGCTTTGATTCTAGCGTGGACAGTCCTATGGAGTTGTGGATCCTAGACTCTGGAGCTTCATTTCATTCTACCTCACGGAAGGAGTGTATGCTGAATTACACTGTAGGATACTTCAGAAAGGTTTATCTCGCTGATAATGAGCCTTTAGATATTGTGGGGAAAGGTGAAGTTCATATCAGGATGCTAAATTAGTTAGTGTGGAAGCTGAAGAATGTGAGGCATGTTCCAGGCTTGAAGAGAAATTTGATTTCTATTGGACAGCTTGACAGCGAAGGGTATGTTACTACCATCGTAGGTGGTTCATGGAAAATCACCAAAGAAGCTATGGTGATAGCACGTGGGAACAAGTTGAGGACACTCTACATGACCAACGACACCAAGGATACGGTGGCATTGGTAGAGCAGGAGCAGATAATAGTCTTTGGCATTGCAGACTTAGACATATGAGTGAGAAAGGTAAGAAGATGATGGTGAAGAAGAACAAGCTAGCAGATCTGAAAATTGTTGGTGTAGGTCTCTGTGAAGACTGCATATTTGGGAAGCAGAAAAATGTTAGTTTTTCAAAGGGTGGAAGAACGCCGAAGACAGAAAAGCTAGAGCTTGTACACACAGATGTGTGGGGGCCTTCGCCAGTTGCATCTCTTGGAGGCTCACACTATTATGTCACATTCATTGACGACTCTACCAGGAAGGTTTGGATTTATTTTCTAAAGCATAAATCAGAGGTGTTTGTCACTTTTAAGAAGTGGAAAAGTCTGGTGGAGAATGAATCTAGTGCAAAGATAAAATGACTAAGGTCTGACAATGGCGGTGAGTATGACAGCAGCGAGTTCAAGGAATTCTGCGCAGTGAATGGAATCCGAATGGAGAAGACAATACCGAGCATACCACAGAAAAATGGGGTGGCTGAGCGCATGAACAAAACCCTGAACGAGAGAGCTAATAGTGTTGGGAATTGTATCCTAAATATCAATCGTCAAGCATGTTGATGATTGAATTTTATAAATGAATTGACAAATTAATAAAGTGTTATTTGGCATTATTCATCATTTCATTGTACATCTTCAAATGAACTTTTATATGATGAAATCCTTAGGACTTGTTTTATGATAAAGGATGATTTATCTTCAAGTTCTTAAAACTGTTCGTGATCAAATAATATGTTGTTACTAGGACGATAGCATTATCAAGATTAGGTCATTGTGTGTCATATACGTTGTTGTCCTCTTAACCAAGGAGTGTGGAGACACTGATATGTCACACAAGTGAAGTGTAGGAGTACATTTCACTGAACATGATCAATTCCGGAATGCTCTACTGTCAAGAGATGTTTCGAGTGGATATGGGTATAAGTTTGGCCCTCTGACCTGATACCGCGACCTGTGACTAGCAAGCAACTCACTGTACTTTGGTATCGGACTATCTGAATTTCTAATTCAGTGACAGAAGGTCATTGGATACAATCAAGTACTTGCGTAGTCAGTTGTGAGTCAAGATGGAATTGACCCCTCCTGGAAACAGGAGATAATACCTTGTGTTCAATTTAGCAAAACCTTGGCCAGGATAATCCTTGTGAGGAGTCACAGGATTTCTAAAGTTGAATCACATCATGGTTGCACTTATTACAGAGTTGACAGAACTCTGAAGTCATCCTGGCATTTAGGAGTCATAGGGATAAATTATACGGTAACCATAGTCCAAGAGTTCTTGAATGTTGCTTTGCTATCATTCGGCCTATCCGGACGTCGGGTACCATTGCTAGATGGTCATTTTGATTAGTACAAGAAGTTGTTCTTGTGTTATCGACTTAGGTTCGAACCTATGGGGTCACACGCATAGAAGTTTCTAGGTTGATCAAATGGTTGATTGATGATTAAGAATCATTCAGGGATAATTTGGTCAATTCGATTGACAAATTATCCGAAGCAAAAATTGCATTAAAATAATTATTGAATTATTGGAGGGTTAATTAGTAATTGGATTACTAATAAATTCAATTTGATTGAATTATTGGACTTTAATTAAGCCAAATTGAATTAGATTCAATTTGGGCTAAATTAGGGTTTGACCTAATTCGATCGGGTTCGATCCGAGCCGATTGGGCATAACCTAATTGATCGAACTTGACCCAATTGGATTGGGATTGACTCAAGTCAATTAAGAGTTCTTATTTGATGAGGATTAAGAGTCCAAATAATCAGAATTTATTATGGAGAAGAATTCCTAAAATTTAGGACCCTAGCTTTCTTTCTTGGAGAAGAAAGATACCTCATCCTTATCCCTAAAAGCAGTGGTACCTATCCTCTTTATTTTTACCCAATTTTTGGCGTGAGGAAAGAGGAGGCGTGGGGATATTTTCCAAAAAAATATGGATCCCCAAATCTTCCTAAAAAGATAGGAATCAAATCCCTAATTTGTAGGGACTGCATGACGCATCAAGCAGGGTGGCGTGCAGCTGAAGTTTGGGGTGCAATAACCTCCTGATTTTTAGGGATTCTTGGCACAAGATTAAAAGAGAATTTGTTTATCTCTTAGCTTTCGATTCACTAGAATTTTTTGAGAATTTTATCAGCCAAATTCGTTGGCCAAAAGAGGTGTGAGGCGTGGGTGGTCTTTTGGCTATAAAAGGACCCCCACACTTAGGGTTTGGAGAGATGGTCTTTAGAAAGGGTTTCTAAATTCTGAAAAAATTCTGAGAGCCAGCCACCTTCTCTCCTCCTTCTTCTCCTTCATCTCCATCCTTCATCCTCTTGAAGAAGAATCAAAAGTTGAGTGCTTCGAGGGAGAAAAGTTCAGCCACTGCAGCACCTCTGCACGAGCTAGCACTCCTGTAGTTGTGGATCTTCCTAGAGCTTTGCATGGACTATCCGTAGAGGCCGGACACGTGTGCGGCTATACAAGGTGATCAAGGCATCATCAAATTTCTCAAAGCAAAAAGGTATGTGATCTGATCTCATTAAAAATTAAAATTAGAAATCAACTAGGTAGCTGAAATTCTGCATGACTACATGTTAGACATAGAATCATGCGTACTTGTTTAGGATAAATGTTTAAAGTTCTGGATCTATTTTTGTTGTAGAGATATGATCTCTAGAATGCATAGAAATTAAATAGTTTAATTCATGCTTCCACTGTAAAATTTTTAAAAAATATATGCATGCGACCACCAGGATTTCCAACAGCGGTATCAGAGCCAGGTTCAAAGTAGTTTAAACATTTATGCCTAAAACAAGTTTTCTAATCATAGTAGTCAAGTAATCTGATTGGAATGATCACCAGGCCATCCGATCATAGGAGAAAGAAGGGTTCATAACCCTCTTTTGCCATTCAATGGGATCTCTTATGGCGTGTAGGGGTGCCACTGTGATTCAATTCTTGAAGATGAACCACAAAAAGAAGATTAAAAGTAGTTTTAATCTTTGTAATTAAATCTAAAATCATGGATATATTTAGATCAGATTTAAAAGAGATTTATGATTGATTTAGTTGCTATTTTTACATGATTAATTAGATCTGAAAAATAGAATGCATGTGATGCATGAGATCTAGGTAAATTCATGTTGATGTATATGTGATATAAAGAACATGAATAAATCTGAAATCATAAACTTATTTAGATTAGATCTAAATAAAATTTATAATTCATTTATTTTCTGATTTTGTAGGACAAATCAAATTTGAAAACAAATGCATATGATGTATGTTGTTTAAGTTAATTCATATAAGTTTGTATATGTGATATATGGACATAAATCATCTAAGATTTAAACATGAATTAAATCTGAATTTTAACATGATTAATTACAAATCTTAGATCTGAAAAATAAGTTTTAAGAACTGAAACTTTGTAGTTAGTATGTAATTAAGAATAATGCAATGATCTGAATGTTCATAAACTTACACTTAATTAAGAATTAAGTGATGATGAAAATCTAGATCTAGAATTGTGAACTCAATTCAATGACATTGCATAATTCATGGAACATTTGGGTTAACTCAAATCAAGTTCTTAAGATTGGGTTAGACCTAAGGTTAGAATCAAACATGGTCCAATTAGAGTTAATTGATCAAATCTAATTAAGTAGTAACTAGATTAGGTCAAGAAAACTCTAGGTCAAATACAATAGTTGTAGATTGATCAATTCCATATCTTTGATCATACCAAGATGGAACTTGATTTAGGCTCCATGGTTGAGCCCGAGTCATTAGAATGGTCAAAATCAAAATTGATTAACCAATCGGTGTCTAAGGTAAATTTGACAGACTCGATTGGTGGTTTTTATTTGGGAGCTACTTGCACTGATGCGTCTTTGTCGAGTTAATGGCATATCCCTTCCATCGATCTCACTTACCTAGCCGATTTGGTCAATTATTTTTGATTGGATCATTTAATGATTCGAGTTAACCCATGCCCTAAGAAAAATCAGTTTGACTGATTTAGGTGCCTCCTTAACCGGTTTAAATCTAATTCTTTATAATCTGACTTGGTGAAGTCAGTGGAAGAATTTAGGTTAATCGGATCTTCTTATCTATCCTAATTTAATCCTCTAAAATTATTAGGTCCTTAAAATGAAATAGTTATGGGGATAACTAGATCATAGCCTCCCATTAAGTTAGATGATAATGAGTCCAATGTTTCGATAATCATTGGAGGCGCCACACGCCTGGTGCTTATCGGACATTGGAATTGATATATGATGAGTCGAGTGTACCTTCAATAGGTGGTCAGGTGGGCCGAGCCACACTCGGGCTTGGTCATCTATTAGTTGATTACACGGAATCCTATCATTTAATGGTTGGACCTAACCAGAATTTTCGGTGGAGGCGCCACACGCCTGCCAAAGAAACTGGGGCAAAATTATCACTAGAAATTGTTTGGTGAAATAATTGGTTCAGAACCTACCAATAGGTGCATATGGGTTGGCCGAGCCACACTCGGGCCCATATGCGATCAATTGGGTTTTAGTGCTCACTAAAGATTTAAGTGTAATTCTTCGAATTTGAGGTAGAGGCTACAAATTTGTATAAAATAGTGGGAAGACCTTTAGACTAAAGTCCAAATCTTTAGGGTATTGTCAATTCATATACTGATAGCCGATTTTCTTTTTATGCAGAAATGGCCACTAGTTTGTCACTTCGTTCATTGTTGGATAATGACAAGTTGACTGGACTCAATTTCAATAACTGGCTTAGAAAACTTAAGATTGTGCTAGAGCATGAACGGATCCTTTATGTGATAACGGATCCAGCACCTGAGCAGCCTGCTGGTAATGCACGGGGTACGATCAGAGAAACTTATCAGAAGTGGCTCAATGACCGTATCACTGTCCGATGCATTATGCTTGCTGCAATGAGCGACGAGTTCAGTCGCCGGTTCGAGAATGCCCAGCCCGAAGAAATTGTTCAAATGTTAAACGAATCTTTTGGCACTCCCGACGACGTTGAAAGGCACAAGAGTAATTGTGCTATTTTTCAGCACACGGATGAAGGATGGGGCATCGGTGACTGATCATGTATTGTACATGATTGAGTTGATCGAGCGCCTGAGCACTCTCGATTTTCCCCTTCATAATTAATTGAGAAAAGATGCTATACTGAACTCTCTTCCTGGTTCGCACCGCCCATTTCTCACCAATTTTCGTATGATGAAACCGGTAGTAAATTATCACCAATTGTTGGGTTTACTACAAACTTTTGAGAAGGATCACCAACTCCTAAAAGGGTCGGTGAATTTAGTGGGAGGTTCGTCCAAGGGTCGTGGTCCCTTTAAGAAGGGGTAGAAGAAAAACAAAAATCAAAAGAAAAAGGTGCATCGTGCTGAGCAAAGTCAGACTAAGAATAAGAATGCTGATCAGAGTAAGGCAGAGTGCTTCTACTGTAAGAAGCAAGGGCATTGGAAGAGGAACTGTCCTTAGTACATTGTCTCTCTTGACCCGAACAGGCCAAAGAAAAAGATGCAATCAGTTGCAGATCAAGGTACTTATATGATAACACCTTGTAGTTTCTCAATATGTGATAATTCGACCTGGGTATTGGATACCGGAAATCCTTTTAATATTTGTAATTCATTGCAGGGACTACAGGTCAGTGAGAGATTTGAAGAAAGCGAAAGGTTCCTAAATGTTGGAGATGGAAGATCAGTTCCAGTTCTAGCTTTAGGAATTCTGAAACTTGTATTCAATTCTCAAATAATAGTCTTAAGTGACTGTCATTTTTGTCCTTCTTTTCTATTGAATGTAATTTCTGTAGGCCTTTTGGCCATGAACGGTTATGAGATTTCAATAAAAAGAAATTACTGTGATATCGTTATGAATGGTGTTACTGTAATGCATGGACAATTGAGTAATGGGATTTATATATTATCACAGCCTGTTCATGTAATGTACAAATCCAATAAGCGCCCTAGAATAGATAATGTCATGGATGTCTATCTTCGATATCATAGGCTAGGTCATATTAACAAGAACAGGATGAACAAGTTAAATAAAGAGGGAATCCTCAATGTTAATGATTGTGAATCATTAACAACCTGTGAATCATGCCTTCTTGGTAAGATGACCAAGTCACCTTTTACTGAAAAAGGTGAACGAGCCAATGACTTATTGACCCTATTATATTCTGATGTATGTGGGCCAATGAGCACAAATTCTAGAGGCGGATATGCATATTTCAATACTTTCACAGACAACCTTTCGAGGTATGGTTATGTCTATTTAATGAGACATAAATCTGAAGCATTTGAAATGTTCAAATTATATCGTAATGAAGTAGAAAAATAAACTGGAAAGAGTATTAAAACTCTTCGATCAGATCGAGGGGGTGAATACCTTTCCAATGAGTTTTTGACATATTTGGAAGAGAATGGAATTCTTTTCCAATGGACTTCTCCTGGTACACCTGTTAGCATCCCTCATATGCCATGAAAATTTCGAAATAATTTTCAGATTGCAGTGGAAAAACATATGCGGGATCCGTTCATCGCATGAACGTATTTTAAAACCTTTCATTTGTAGATAGATTAAAATTAAATTATTTTAAATCATTAAGAAGATCAGATCTTCACCTTGTGCGGGTAGATGGTCTCCGCAAATCTGATTTACGTGGTATTTGATCAAGGCTCAGTGGAAGCCGCACACACGTCCGGCCTCTACAGGTATCCACATGAAGTAGTGAGTCGATCGAAGCCTTTGGATCTCCCCGGGGTGCTAGCTCCCTTGCAGAGATGGCTTTAGATGGCTGAAGTCCTCTCCTTTGAATCAACCTTTGATTGGCTTGAGAGGAGGAAGAAGAAAGAAGTGCCAAGGAAGAAGATTTGAAAAACTTGTGCAGCCTTTTTCCTTTCTTTGTTTTGGAACCAAAAGAAGAAGGAGGAGAGCCACCAAGGATTTTTCTTCCTCTTCTCTTGCTTGCAGATGAAAGGAGGAGGAGATGGGGACTTTGCTGCCGTGAACCCCAAGAGAAAAGCATAAGAGGAGGGGCCGAACCGCTCCTCCTTTTAATTTTCTATGAGATAAGGATGAGCTCCTAATTTTTAGGAGCTCACCCTTATCTCCTTAATTCGGCAGCAAGGAGGGGCTTACGCCCCTCCTTTTTCTTCCACGCACTTCCCAAGGGGAGGGGCGTGGGCCCCTCCCTCATATCCCATTTTATTAGCCATTTAATCAAATTAAGTGGCAAGATGGTTTGGGTTCATTTTATGAGTCCAATCCTATTCAAAATAGGATTTTATGAACCCATTTCAATTTCCTCCTTATCCTAATCTAATTAGGATTTAATTGAACCATGACTCTATTGAACTCTTCAATTCTAATCCAATTAGGAGTCATGAAATTAATTAGATTAAATTTAAAATTAATTAGGACTTAAGAAAATCCTAATCAAATCAGGACTTGTTCAAATTTCAGCCCTAAGACAATTAGGACTTTAGAAATCCTATTCCAAGTAGGACTCTAATTTAATTTGAAATCCTAATCCAATTAGGACTTCATGAATCCCACTCCAAGTAGGACTCATGATCAAGTCCAATTAATTAAATTAAATTGCAATCCGATTGTAATTGTTCCTTCTTCCAACCACTAACTCTTAGCGGGTTATCCATTTATCAATCTAATTGATCATTTGTGATTCCTAATCACATTCAACCATCGGATCGGTCAATACCTCTAATGTGTGTGACCCCATAGGTTCTATTCTGACTGGTAGTGAGATATATTATGATCTCTATCACAATATCATTGAAAACTCCTTTCAATGGGTTGAAACAATTTCAACTCAACTCACTAGGGATTATCGACCATCAAGATGATCCCTGTGAGTCTCACCATCCACCAGTGACACCTAGCAGTATGTAGTGGCCACCTAGCAGAATAGAATGATGAACCTCTAGGTGCAGTTATCGTATGATACAGTCCTTCTATCGTGGATCCCTATAGACCAGAGCTCATGGATAACTCGTCAAACCCCGTCGTCTGTCATATGTCTAGATTTATTCGACTTGAGTTCGAGAGTAGAAAACTCTTTTCCACTATATATTCTGCCCTGGCCAAGGTCTTAGAACTCAGTCTAATAAATCACATAGGATCACTCCTTATCTATCAGGGTCGATAGATTCCATGTAAGTGCATACCCTACTCCTACAGTGAACCTACTGCAGCCAATCTACACAATAAGGACCCATATGACTAGAGACCATGTATATTGCAGTCAAACTACAATAACCTCACTGTGAATAGCCGAAGCACTGCAGGTCAAAGGACCAGTCACACTACTGCAACATCAAGCAAGTCACTGACGAGTGGATAGACATCCAAGTGACTTCTTATCTTGGTCACGCTCAGTACCCTTGTTCTCTAACAAGCACCTGCACTATCACTTCAGTGTCCCTACACTGTGGACTCGAGTCTCGTCCATCCATAAGAAAAGCAATCTGTGCACTGATCGGATTGATCACCATCCTCGTGATGATCCATTGATCAGGAGCATTTAGAAATTAATCACCAATGATACATGGCTCAAATTCTCAACTCTTGAGAATATGTATCATCATCTTATTAATTCCTTGGACGATTCATAGACACATAAACAATATGAATGAAAAGAATGCCCATTTATTATTCAATAATAATAAAGTCAAGTACAAATTTATATCCCAAAATTAATAATGTGTCCGCCAGATTGGCTTCTAGGGCATACATCTAACAATCTCCCACTTGCACTAAAGCCAATCAGACATATATCTAAGTCCCATCTTCTCAAGGTGGGCTTCAGTCTTCTGCTGATTTAACTGCTTAGTGAGCGGGTCTGCCACATTGTCCGTGGAGTCTACTCTCTGCACCTCGACATATTTCTTCTCGAGGTAATCGCGTATGAGGTGAAAGCGCCGCTCTATATGCTTGGACTTCTGATGAGACCTAGGCTCCTTAGCAAGAGCTATGGCCCCATTATTATCGCAGTAGAGTGTGATGGCATCTAATGGCATTACATCTAACTCTGCAATGAATTTCTTGAACTAGAAGGCTTCCTTTGCAGCTTCAGAGGCGGCGATATACTCAGCTTCCATGGTAGAATCAGCAATGATCGGTTGTTTGGAACTCTTCTAATTTACCGTACCACCATTGTACAAGAACACATATCCAGATGTAGACTTTCTATCATCAATATCAGTCATAAAGTCTAAATCTGTGTATCCTTCTACCTTTAACTCTGATGATCCTCCAAAAACCAAGAACAAATCTTTAGTTCTTCTTAAGTACTTAAGAATGTTCTTCACAGCTGTCCAGTGCTCTTCGCCTGGATTCGACTGATATCTGCTAGTGACACTCACAGCAAGGGCTATATCAAGTCGTGTACACAGCATGGCATACATGAGGCTCCCTATTGCAGAAGCATAAGGGATCCTGCTCATGCGTTGAATCTCTTCAGATGTGTTGGGGCACATTTTCTTGGAGAGATGAATCCCATGCCTAAGAGGTAATAGACCCCTTTTGGAGTTTTCCATGCTGAACCTTTTCAGCACCTCCTCTATGTACATCTTTTGTGATAGACCAAGCAACCTCTTAGATCTATCTCTATAGACCTTAATCCCCAAAATGTAGGATGCTTCCCCAAGGTTTTTCATGGAGAACTCTTTTGACAACCAGACCTTGATCGAGGTTAGCATGGGAATATCATTTCCTTCAGGAGGATGTCATCTACGTACAGTACGAGGAACACGACAGCCCTCCCACTAACCTTCTTGTAAACACACGGTTCCTCTTCATTCTTGATGAAATCAAACGATTTGATCGCATCATTGAAACGAGTGTTCCAACTCCGAGATGCTTGATTTAGTCCATAGATGGACCTTTGCAGCTTGCAGACCTTGTGATCTCCATCACTGGAAGTGAAACCCAAAGACTGCTCCATATAGATATCTTCATCAAGATATCCATTCAGGAAAGCAGTTTTCACATCCATCTGCCATATTTCATAATCATGAAATGCTGCAATGGCAAGCAATGTTCGGATGGATTTTAGCATGGCTACAGATGAAAAGATCTCCTGATAGTCAATGCCTTCGCGCTGACTATACCCTTTCGCCACTAGCCTTATCTTATAGGTCTCTACCTTTCCATCCGAACCTATCTTCCTTTTATAGATCCATTTGCATCCAATAGGTACTATACCTTCTAGTGGATCTACTAAGGTCCAGACTTGGTTGGAATACATGGAGTCTAACTTTGACTTCATGGCTTCCAACCATTTCTCGGAATCGATATCAGATATCGCCTCGTTGTAGGTATTGGGATCCTGTATATGTTCCCTATCTCCCATGAGGAACATTTTCTCGGTGTCCTCTACTAGTATACCTAAGTATCTATCAGGAGGATGGGAGATCCTACTAGATCTACGAGGTGGAGGAGGTACTATGTGTACTGGCTCTATGTGAATAGGTTCTATAGGATCCATGACTCGTTGCTTTTCAGAGATTCTCTCTTCAAGCTCAATTTTCCTCCCACTGGCTCTATCAAGGATAAACTGTTTTTCCAGGAAGACGGCATGTCGGCTCACAAACACATTGTGATCCTCTGAGACGTAAAAATTGTATCCTAATGACTCTTTAGGATATCCAATGAAACGAGCACTTATGGTTCTAGGCTCTAACTTGTCCGCCTGTAGTCGCTTGACGTAGGCCGGACATCCTCAAATCTTGAGATAACCAAGACTCGGCTTCTTACCATGCCATATCTCATACGGTGTGGTAGGAATGGATTTAGAGGGAACTCTATTCAATAAGTAAATTACGGATAATAAGGCATCTCCCCAAAGAAACATAGGTAGATCAGTGAAGCTCATCATGGAACGGACCATATCCAATAGAGTCTGATTCCTCCTTTCTGACACCCCGTTGAGTTGAGGTGTTCCTGGAGGTGTCCATTGTGAGACTATGCCATTCTCCTTCAGATAATCCCGGAATTCTCCACTAAGGTATTCTCCTCCTCGATCTGATCGAAGAACCTTAAGGATTTTTCCGGTCTGTTTTTCTACTTCATTTCTGAACTCTTTGAACTTTTCAAAAGACTCAGATTTGTATCTCATAAGATATACATACCCATATCGTGAATAGTCATCGGTAAAGATAATGAAGTACGAATAACGATCCCTAGCTGACACATCAAATGGGCCACACACATCAGTATGTACCCGGGTAAGTATTTCAGTGGTCCTCTCCCTATGTCCTACAAAGGGTAATCTAGCCATTTTTTCTTGAAGACAGAACTCATAAACTGGATATGACTCGGAAGTCAATGGACCGAGAAGCCCATCTTTCTTCATTTTGTTCATTCTGTCCTCTCCAATATGGCCAAGCCTGAGGTGCCACAAATACTTCTGGTTTATCTCATCTTTGGATCTTTTTGATCCTATGGCACTCGCTACTTGCTCAGACACATTCACAGACACATCGACATGTAAGTGATAGAGACTGTCAATTATGAAACCACGTGCAATTAATTTATTTCTGGAATAAATAGAACAGCAGTCTTTGTCAAAGGTCAAAACATGACCAACCTGTGCTAAACATGAAACAGAAATCAAATTTCTGCTAGCACCAGGGACATAATAACAGTCTCTAAGCAATAAACTAAATCCAGACGGTAATCGTAGAGGATAGGTGCCGACAGCTACAATAGCAACTCTTGCCCCGTTGCCTACGCTAAGGGTCACTGCACCTTCCGCCAGCCTCCTACTTTCTTTTAGACCCTGCATAGTAGTACACAAATGAGCACTAGAACCAGAATCCAAAACCCAACTAGAAGTGAAGAAACCGTAAGGTTAGTTTCAATTACGAGCAAGTCTAACATACCTTCAGAAGGTGTGTCTGCCTTTTTGTTCTTTAGGCTCTCGAGGTATGAAGGGCAGTTTCTTTTCCAGTGGCTGTCGACGTTGCAGTGGAAACATTTTTCCTTGTCATTAGCCTTTTTCTTGTGAACTTTCTTTTTAGGCTTCTTATCTTTCTTCTGCTTCTTTACAGGCTTCTTTTTCTTCCAATTAGACTTTCTCTTGGAACCAGAAGTCAGCTCAGCAGTCAGAATAGTACCCCTTGAACCTTTCAAGGCTCCCTCAGCAGTTACCAACATGTTCAACAATTCGGTCTTAGTGCATTTAATCTTATTCATATGGTAGTTTACTATAAACCGCCCAAATGAATCAGGAACGGATTACAGGATCAGATCTGTCTGCAGTTCCTTATGCATGGACATACCGAGCTTCTCAAGCTCCTCGAGGTTCTTGATCATAGTCAAACAGTGATCGTGGACAGACTGCCCCTCGCGCATCTTTGCCTTGAAGAGCCTCTTGGACACTTCAAAGCATGGAGTGCAGCTCTGCTCACCATACAACTCTTGCAGATGAGCCAGTATTTCCCTAGCAGTCTTCATGTTCTCATGCTGGCATTGAAGTTCATTAGTCATGAATGCCATGATGTAGCACTTGACCCTAATGTCGTCATCTGTCCACTTTTGATGCGTCTCACGCTGATCATCAGTAGGACGTGCTGGTAACCTGGGGATGTCACTCTCGAGCACATATCCTAATTTCTCACAATTCAGAATAATTTTCAGGTTTCTAAGCCAGTCTTTGTAGTTAGTTCCAGTCAATCGGTTGGTCTCAAGAATACGGGTCAAAGGATTCAAAGCTGACATTGTGATCTGTAGAGAGTAAAGATTCTAGTTAGACTTTGTACTAGAACTTAATTTGTTCTAGAAACTTTTAAAACAAATATGCTCCCACTATTTTCTCGAATCCCTCATACTTCCCTGATGGAGAAACGAAAATCATACGCGACTAGGATTTCTAGTGGGTACTACGGTCTCACCGATTTACATGCCGCCTTACCCAACAGTTGGTGCAAAAATAAAACTGCTCTCCTAAGTGCAGGAGAATCGCACAAGTAGTATAACTCGGGAGTCCAAGGTCGATTCCTTAGGGAACGATCTATCGATTATTAGCATAATTTTTAGATGTAATTTTCAGTTGATTTTCAAAAATTAAAAGCAGAGGATTAATAGATAATTAAACAAAGTTCAAGAATATAGAGAAGGCTAGGGATCTGGATTCCCCCTTGACAATGTTATTTTCAACAATTAAATTTTTGCGATTCTTGATTAAAGATTAATTAGATAGAATAGTTCTAAACATGGAATATATAATTTGAAAACATGAATTCAACATTCAAGTATTTATCGTGCCGGTTACGTCTACAATAAATCAAAAATCGAAACAATCCATGCATCAATAAATATAAACCATGCAAGATCTATCTAACAAATAAGTATGCAAGAACCAAGAGCATATAATAGATGTAAATCAAAGAGAATAATCGTTCAGAATTTACTTGAAGAAAGCAAACTGTCAAGGGTTCTTCCATCACCCTTGACCAAAGGTGTTAGCCTCCCATTACAATAGCAGCTTCCTCTTTTATATTTTTCTTTTCTTTTTTTTTTGGGAAACAGGGCATACCCTGTTTCCTTTCTTTCTTCCCTTCTCTCTTTTGAAAACAGTCACCTTCTCTCCTCTGTTTTTGTGTGGGAACCAGAACCACCCCTCTTATCATCAGCCGAGGGAAATATATAGATAGCATTCGATCCCCCCTTTGCACACAATGGAGATCGACGAAAGGGCTGCATCTCGGGCGATGATCTCGGGATGCTAGAATTGATTGAAGAAGAAGGTTGACGCGGAGTATCCTGGGTGGTAATCGCGGACAGCTTGGCACGCTTCACGGACTGCCGGGACGCTTCATGGATGCTGGGATGGCTCGCGATCATGGGAGCTGGAGCGTGGACGAGTGAATCGTGGGGGAATTGGACTCGGACGGGAGCTAGTAGCAGGGCCTTGGACGCGGAGAGGGTGCTGTACACTCACTGCGGATGCGGGAGATCCGGACGTTGATCACGGGAGAGGTGATCGCGGCATGAGCAGACGGACGGGATGAATGGGGCTGGGAGGTAATCGGGGCCGGATCCGGCGCTGAGAATCGACGCGATGGAGAGACTCCTGGAAGGCAGAAGCGTGGATGCACGGATGGAAGGAGATCACCACGGACAGCTGGGTGTTGGGCTTGGGATGCTGACGATGCACGTGAGATGCGTGGGATTCTGATTATGTGGTCTGATTGAGAAGGATCGGGATCTCTTCCACGCGGGCGGACGCGGGGGATTGGACTTAGACGGCTGCATCGTGATCTTCTTCAAATGGCCGCACGGGATGAGACGAGAAGGAAGCTGGACATGTTGCTGATCTCTTTCTTTATTTTGAATTCCAATGCACTTAAGGGACTGTGACAAGTAGACAAGTGTTGCTCGGGTGCAAGTGTGTTTGACCAGGTTCAATTCTGCTCCGGTGTAATCAGGCTTGAAGTCGTGAATCATTCCAAACTGTACCAAATGCACATTTAAACTCTGATTTACGATAATCTGTGCCAAATAAAAATATAAAATTAATGTAGCACTTTTATCATTATTTGTTAACAATAATATTAATTTAAGCAGCGTGTAGATCACACTTTTGTGCTCTCATCACACCCCCCAACTAGCTTATTGCTAGTCTCTAGCAATTAACGGACAAATGAAAAAAATGAGAGTGCAAAAGGTGTGGTTTAAACTATGACTTTTTATTGAAGCTAAAGATACAAAACTAAGATACGTACCCACTTTCGTAGGGCATCACGATTGCACTTAGCATGTGCAACAAGCCGTTAAACCCCTAGGTTACCCTAGTGGACGAGTGTTGTCTCGTGAGGGTTTGCAGAGATGTTACCCACAAACATCATTCATAAAATGATATACAATGAAATCTAAGTCAATACACATGTGATATATATTTTTCTCAAGCTTGGCAACTATCAAAGCAAGGGGAATACTAAAGTGTAGTATGCATAAACAGAATGACTTTCTTAGAGCACTAATACCTCCACCACAATATGGCACCGCTTGAATTTTAGGTGCACTACTCAAGTTCGCAAGTGTTTACTACAGTTTATTAGAACCCGATCTATCAAATTTTCAGAATATTACATGTTGTCTACATTCGTCAAGAATGGTTCGTATGTAAAGAAAGAGCTATCAATCCCAACTAAACAACCCGGGTACACAGAGGTCCAATACAATGGAGTCAAACCAGCCATTATCACATGTCACTGGGTTCAACCTGACCAACTCATTCATGCTTATTTTTATTTCTTTTTATTTCTTTTTTTTTTTTTACATATGACGACTTCAGTTGTCCAACCCCATTAGGCTTTAGTACGGTCCATATAGCGAGCTTTCGGCCAATGACCCCCGATCCAGTTGGCTCAAGACATTAGGTGAAACACCCCTCGGACTTAATTACTCGAACCAGACTATGCCACGAGGTCAGACTTGTCATCATAAGACTTTTTTTATTTTTTTAATAATAATTTTGCAAGAAAAAGAGGAGGTAAGCTGAACCATATAACGTGACTGCATCATGACTATAGGTCAACCAAGGTCGGAACATAAGGCACTTAGGTGATCTAGCTAGGGTATTCAACTTCTATCTTTATGTGAAAACCAAATAATGAACCTTATAGTACGGACAAGGATACTCGTACTTCTTTTACAGATACGGCCTAATAAAAATGCATTAAACAAATATGAACTCCTGAGGCCTTCCTATAATCATTAAGTACATGTGTGGGGATCTAATAATAGGTCTCTGATCAGTCATAGTATGCATGTGTTCCTTGCCTTAATAGTTGTACAAACTCAATATGAAAAATACATGTGCATTTGCTTAGAAAAGAAAGTAATAGAATAAATCAAATGCAAAAACAAGTTTTTTTTTTTTGAAGAATATTTTCCTCCCCCCAACTTAAACATTGCATTGTCCTCAATGTAATAGATACAAGAATACTATATATGAGAGACAGTAGAGAAAATAATAATGGAGAGAAGAGGAATACCTTGAACTGTTGATATCTAGAAAATAAGACCTACAAAACTAGAAAAATAATTCTAACTAATATACACATACTTTTGCCTTCATGTTCAGTCATAAGAAGGCTCCCCCAAGGAAAAGGAGTCCTCTTCATCTGCAAATTCTCAAGAAAAGGTTTTAACCTGTGTCCATTTACCTTAAAAATTTTAAAATCCCGTGGATTCTCAATCTCAACCGCCCCATGTGGAAAAACAGTTTTTATAATATAGGGACCTGTCCATCTCGATCGCAACTTACCAGGAACAGATGTAAGCGAAAATCATATAAAAGAACCTTTTGCAAAGGTTCAAAAGATTTTTTTAAAATTGATTTATCATGTAAGATCTTCATTCGTTCTTTGCAAATTTTAGCATTGTCATAAGCATCTCTGCGGATCTCAATAAGCTCGTTCAATTACAATTTTCTAGCTAGACCGGCATCTTGTAAATTAAAATTTAATTTTCTAATTGCCCAATACGATTTATGCTCTATTTCTACAGGCAGATGACATGCTTTTCCGTAGACTAGCCGGTAGGGAGACATGCCAAGAATGGTTTTGTATGCAGTCCGATAGGCCCATAATGCATCTGATAGTTTCAAGGACCAATCTTTTCTTGATGGATTTACCGTTTTTTCTAAAATACGCTTGATTTCCCTATTGGCTAATTCTACTTGGCCACTAGTTTGCGGGTGATATGGGGTAGCAACTCTGTGGGTGACACCATACTTTTTTAATAATGTCTCAAAAGGCTTATTACAAAAGTGTTTTCCACCGTCACTAATTATAACCTTAGGCATCCCAAATCGTGAAAAAATATTTTCTTTTAAAAACTTCAGGATAGGTTTGTGATCATTGGTCCTTCAAGCGACAGCTTCTACCCATTTGGACACATACTCGACCCCAACTAAAATGTACTCATATCCAAAAGATGGTGGGAATGGGCCCATAAAATCGATGCCCCAACAATCAAAAATTTCGATAATAGTAATGGGTTGAAGAGGCATCATTTGCCTACGAGTTAGACTTCCAATACGTTGACATGGATCACATGTCCTGCAGAACTCGTGGGCATCTTTGAACATAGTAGGCCAATAGAAACCACATTGCAAGACCTTTGCAATAGTTTTCTTAGAGGCAAAGTGTCCACCGCAAGCATCAGTGTGGCAGAAAGAAAGTACGCTTTGTATATCATGATCCGGTATACATCGTCTAAAGATTTGATCGTTGCAATATTTAAATAAATAGGGTTCGTCATAGTAATAATTCTTTACTTTGCGCAAGAAAATTTTTCTATCTGTCGACCCCCAATGCTCCGGAATCCGGTTTGTAGCAAGAAATTTACAATGTCAGCATACCATGGCACAGTAGAGAGTGCAAACAACTGCTCTTCGGGGAATGAGTCCTTGATAGGGAACTGTGGTACCGAATCATTAAAAACTAATCGTGATAAATGGTCAGCAACCACATTCTCTACTCCCTTTTTATCTTTGATAGTGATATCAAATTCTTGGAGTAGAAGTATCCATCGTATTAAGCGTGGTTTGGCCTCTTTCTTATCCAACAAATATTTTAGTGCCGCATAGTCCGTGAAGATAACAATAGGAGCACCAAGGATATAAGAGCGAAATTTATCTAAGGCAAATACTACTGCAAGCAATTTCTTCTCGGTGGTAGTGTAATTCATTTGAGCATCGTTTAAAGTTTTGCTTGCGTAGTAAATGACATATGGTTTATTATCCTTGCGTTGTCCTAGGATAGCTCCTATCGCATAGTCGCTAGCGTCGCACATAATCTCAAAAGGTAATGATCAATCAGGTGGTCGCACGATGGGTGCAGTGCTAAGCATAGACTTCAACTTTTCGAATGCCTCCTAACAGGTTTCAGTCCAATTGAACGGTGTATCAAGGGATAGGAGGTTACATAATGGTCGAGCTATGACACTAAAGTCCTTGATGAACCTCCTATAAAATCCGGCGTGACCTAACAATGATCTAACATCTCTAACTGTCTTGGGTGCAGGTAGCTTAGCAATTAAATCAATCTTAGCTCTATCTACTTCAATGCCCTTCGATGAAACAATATGTCCTAAGATAATTCCTTTTGGCACTATGAAGTGGCATTTCTCCTAATTCAGTATCAAATTCTTTTCCATACATCGAGCTAAGACTGCTTGTAAATGTGACAGACAATCATTAAATGAGTCGCCAAAAATGGAGAAGTCGTCCATGAACACTTCCAAAAATTTTTCGTTCATGTCTTCAAAAATGCTGAGCATGCATCTTTGAAATGTTGCAGGTGCATTACACAACCCAAATGGCATTCGTCGGAAAGCAAGTGTGCCAAAAGGACAAGTGAAGGTAGTCTTCTCTTGATCTTCTGGTGAAATTTCAATTTGATAATATCCCGAATAGCCATCGAGAAAACAATAGAAATCATGCCCTACAACTCTTTCCAACACTTGGTCTAGGAAGGGTAGAGAAAAGTGATCCTTTCTTGTGACCAAATTCAGCTTTCGGTAGTCGACACACATACGCCAACTTGTCGGGACACGAGTTGGAACTAGTTCACCTTGTTCATTTTCTACCACCGTCAAACCCGACTTCTTAGGAACGACTTGAGTAGGGCTTACCCACTTGCTGTCGGAAATTGGGTAAATAATACCCACGTCAAGCAACTTGAGAACTTCTGCCTTAACCACATCTCTCATCGTAGGATTCAACCTTCGTTGCATTTGCCTTGTGGTTTTGGCATTGTCCTCCAAATATATCCGGTGCATGCAAACTAAGGGGCTAATCCCCTTCAAGTCGGCAATAGACCATCCTAAGGCTCCCTTATGATTTTTTAGAACACCAAGTAATTTTCTTTCTTGGATATGATCAAGTCCAGACGAGATGATTACAAGAAAAGTGTCATTGAGTCCAAGAAAGGCATACTTAAGTTTCTTTGGTAAGGGTTTCAATTCAAGCTTGGGTGCTTGCTCATGGGATGGTACTATTTTCGCCTCTTGAGGCGATAACCTCTCAAATTCCTCTACTTTCAGTCTCCACCCATTGACCATCTTGATATCCAGATTATCCACAATAGGTGTGACTGACAAATCATCATTAGTTCCATTAGGACACCAATCAATTAAGCTATCATCGGATGGGTCGTTAATTGCTTTAGCTAACAAATATTCTTCTGCGATGGTTTCAACCCAATCAACCTCCTTACTCTCTTCGAAATCATTGGGTTGTTTTGCACACATTAAAAATATTCAATTCTAAGGTCATGTTACCAAAAGAAAGCTTCATGATGCCATTCCTACAATTAATTAATGCATTAGAAGTCACAAGGAATGGACGTCCTAAAATGACCGAAATCTGAGACTGTGAGTTCGAAGCCGGATGTGTGTCCAATACAATAAAATCGACAGAAAAGTAGAATTTGTCTACTTGGACTAATACATCCTCGATAATCCCCCTTGGAATTTTAACTGACCTGTTAGCTAATTTCAAAGTGACGGAGGTTGGCTTCAACTCACCTAAACCAAGTTGTTCATATACAGAATATGGCAACAAATTCACACTCGTCCCTAAATCTAACAATGCTCGCTCTATCCTAAAGTCGTCTATGATGCATGAGATGGTTGGGCAACCTGGATCCTTAAATTTAGGGAGAATGTTGTGCTGCAAAATAGCACTCACATTTTCAGTTAAGAATGCCTTCTTCTTAACATTTAATCGGCGCTTGACAGTACACAAGTCCTTCAAAAATTTGGCATATGAGGGTACTTGTTTAATTGCATCAAGAAGAGGTATGTTGATCTTTACTTGCTTAAAAAGCTCAAGAATTTCAGAATTAGGTTCGAGCTTTTGCAATGGCTTTAACCATTGTGGAAAAGATGGAGGAAAAGGACATTCAACTTTCTCGGTAGAAGTTGGGACCTCAACTTCTTCTTTGTCCCTTTCATTGACTTTGGGAGCATCAGAATTACAAGTGACCTGCGGTCTCAATGGGGCGGTCTGATCAATGACTTTCCCATTACGCAAAGTCATGATGCTCTTTGCATGTTCTGTATGCGAACTAGAAGGAGCCGTATTATTACTACTGTGCATTTGTGGGTTAGGTTGGGGTTGAGCTGGAAGCTTACCCTTCTCTTGGGTACTTAGGACGGTAGTCAACATTGACAATTGGGTTCCTTATATCTTCAAAATTTCGAGTATTTTGAGCATTGATATTAGCTTGATCTTGTAGAAAAGTTTGTATAGATTGCAAGGTATCCTTGATATTCGGCTTTTGGGAGGGTGGTGATGCAAAAGTAGGATGTGCAGGTGGAGGAGCTGAATGGTGTGACTGTTGAGGATGATCGTTTCTCCACCTAAAATTTGGATGAATTCTTCCAACCAGGGTTATAGGTATTCGAGTATGGATCGTTATAAGGCTTTTGGTAGGAGTTCATAGCATTTGCTTGATCGTGCAAGACTTCTTTGAATGCCGGTATGGTGGGGCAATCTGTAGTAGTATGACCCGACATATCGCAGATACCACAACACTCGTTTCTAAGCTCTATAGTCTTGACAGGCTCAACCTTCCTAAGCTCAATTTCTTCTACCTTCCTAGTGAGGGCTGCCATTTTAGCATGAAGATCATCCTCAGTTCTGAGGTTGTAAAGGCCTCCCTGTACAGAGCTAGTAGGCTTAGGCAAAGACTTGTTGTTTCTATCTCCGTTATCCCAAAGTTGGGCAGTCTCCGTAAGGGAATCCAAATACTCCCACGCTACATCAGGGTGTTTTTCTAAAAATCTACCATTGCACATGGTCTCTACAAACTGTTTCAACTGTGGAGATAAACCTTCATAAAAGAAGCTAATGGTTCTCCAAGTTTCGAATCCGTGATGAGGGCATGAGAGAAGGTCTTTAAATCTTTTCCAACATTCATAAAATGTTTCATTATCTTTTTGTTGGAAATTGCTGATATATCTTTTCAAAAAGTTGGTCCTTTGTGTGGGGAAGAACTTCTTTAAAAATTCTCTCTGCATATCTTGCCAAGTTCTTATTGATCTAGGTCGCAAAGAGTTTAGCCATGTTTTAGCCTTATCCTTTAGAGAGAAAGGAAACAATGTCAGCTTGAGGACATCCTCGGTGATGTTCGGCACTCTAAATGTAATGCTCAATTCTTCAAAATCCTTTAAATGAAGATACAGACTTTCGGACTCTAACCCGTGAAACTTAGGCAGCAATTGAATTACCCCTGGTTTGATGTCAAATGTCCTACATTATCGAAAAAAATTATGCATGAAGGCTGACTAGTCCTAGCCAGTTGTAGGTATTGTCTTAGAGTCATAACATGGGGTTCCTCGTTCTCGATTGTGGTGACTCCCCGCATCTTCATTTAAATCAGCCATCTCACAAGGTGTGAGATACTGCGAAGGAATTTCAGGGATGTGTCCTAAGGGATGATCTAAAGTTGTACGACTTAATCGACCCGGTGTCGTCCCTATTCCACTTTAGCATGCAAAATATTTTTCCTCTTCTTTTTTTTTAAAAAAAAATAAATAAATATAAGTACCAATTAAAGATACCCTAAAACGACACCCTAAAATAAAAATCTATTCACAATCAAACATGCAACAAAACATTACACCTCAATTTCTAATGTTTTTCTTAAATTTCTAGACAGCTCCTAACTGGTTTGAAGAGGACACCTAAGCCTTCAATCCGGTCTAATGAACCGAGTTGACCAGGTAAGCTTCCAGGTAACTGGAGGGGTCACGATGCGTTCGTAAAGGTCCCACTTAAAACCCACTTGCCTCGAACAGATGAACTGTCTTCCTTATAGGGACAAAGCTTGCCTAGACATCAACTAAGCCACAGAGCGAAATTGGTGCAACTTTCGATGGTCTTCGTCCTATTGAGCTCGAATGTCCTTAGGGGCCAACGTCTAGTTGATTTTAGTTAAGCTTAGGATATTTATGCACTGGGGTGATTTTTTGGGCTGAGGACGAGTGATGAAAATCCCGACCTTATCTTTTTAAATGGGTTCAGCCCTTAGAATATTTTATGCTGATGCCTTATACTATATGCAACAATCAAGAGATTTTTTTTTTTTAATGTTTTATGACATGACATTAAATTTCATTGAATAGGTGATCAAGCAAATTATTTTTTTTTTTTAAATTTTATGAGTTTGAAGTTTGAAAATTTGAATTCTGAAATTTGAAATTTGAAATTTGAAATTTTAGGTTTTTCCTCTTTTTTTTTAATTTTTGAATAATCACCCTTTATCTTTTCTTAAAGTTTTTTTTTTTCCAAAATTTTCAATTAGCAACAAGGGTTAATGAGATATGATAACAATAAAATTCTGATTCTAAAAAAAAATTAAATGTAGAAAATTCAAAACAGAAAGCAGCAAGGTTTCGTATTAATCTAATGGTCTTAAAAGTCTCAGAATGTCAATCAGATCGTTCCGATTATTGAAAAATGTATCTTGCACCAGCTGACCAAATTTGAGTCCAATCAGACGGCTAATTTCTGTGATATTAGAGTTTGCTGCAAACTATGTAGGGAATTAAAAATAGTAGTAAAGATTTAATTTTTTTTTTCAAAAGAAAAATACTAACTACTAAGGTAAAAATTAAATCTAAAATTATACTAATAACTCAGCCGTTCCCCGGCAACGGCGCCAAAAACTTGGTGCAAAAATAAAACTGCTCTCCCAAGTGCAGGAGAATCGCACAAGTAGTATAACTCGGGAGTCCGAGGTCGATTCCTCAGGGAACGATCTATCGATTATTAGCCGTAATTTTTAGATGTAATTATCAATTGATTTTCAAAAATTAAAAGCAGAGGATTAATAGATAATTAAATAAAGTTAAAGAATATAGAGAAGGCTAGGGATCTAGATTCCCCTTTGACAATGTTATTTTCAACAATTAAATTTTTGCGATTCTTGATTAAAGATTAATTAGATAGAATAGTTCTAAACATGAAATATATAATTTGAAAACATGGATTCAACATTCAAGTATTTATCGTGCCGGTTACGTCTACGATAAATTAAAAATCGAAACAATCCATGCATCAATAAATATAAACCATGCAAGATCTATCTAACAAATAAGTATGCAAGAACCAAGAGCATATAATAGATGTAAATCAAAGAGAATAATCATTCAGAATTTACTTGAAGAAAGCAAACTGTCAAGGGTTCTTCCATCACCCTTGATCAAAGGTGTTGCCTCCCATTACAATAGCAGCCTCCTCCTTTATATTTTTCTTTTCTTTTTTTTTTCGGAAACAGGGCATACCCTGTTTCCTTTCTTTCTTCCCTTCTCTCTTTTGAAAACAGTCACCTTCCTCTCCTCTGTTTTTGTGTGGGAACCAGAACCACCCCTCTCATCATCAGTCGAGGGAAATATATAGATAGCATTCGATCCCCCTTTGCACGCGATGGAGATCGACGGAAGGGCTGCATCTCGGGCGATGATCTCGGGATGCTGGAATCGATTGAAGAAGAAGGTTGACGCGGAGTATCCTGGGTGGTAATCGCGGATGGCTTGGCACGCTTCACGGACTGCCGGGATGCTTCACGGACGCTGGGATGGCTCGCGATCGTGGGAGCTGGAGCGCGGACGAGTGAATCGCGGGGGAATCTGGACTCGACGGGAGCTAAGTAGCAGGGCCTTAGATGCGGAGAGGGTGCTGTACACTTGCTGCGGATGCGGGAGGTCCGAACGTTGATCACGGGAGAGGTGATCGCGGGATGAGCGGACGAACGGGATGAATGGGGCTGGGAGGTAATCGCGGCCGGATCCGGCGCTGAGAATGGACGCGATGGAGAGACTCCTAGAAGGCAGAAGCGTGGATGCACGGATGGAAGGAGATCACCACGGACCAGCTGGGTGTTGGCTTGGGATGCTGACGATGCACGTGAGATGCGTGGGATTCTAATTACGTGGTCTGATTGAGAAGGATCGGGATCTCTTCCACGCGGGCGGATGCGGGGGATTGGGACTTAGACGGCTGCATCGTGATCTTCTTCAAATGGCCGCACGGGATGAGACGAGAAGGAAGCTGGACATGCTGCTGATCTCTTTCTTTATTTTGAATTCCAATGCACTTAAGGGACTGTGACAAGTAGACAAGTATTGCTCGGGTGCAAGTGTGTTTTGACCAGGTTCAATTCTGCTCCGATGCAATCAGGCTTGAAGTCATGAATCATTCCAAACTGTACTAAATGCACATTTAAACTCTAATTTATGATAATCTATGCCAAATAAAAATATAAAATTAATGCAACACTTTTATCATTATTTGTTAACAATAATATTAATTTAAGCAGCGTGTAGATCGCACTTTTGTGCTCTTCATCAACAGTTATTGGTGACATATAAATGGATGAGTGTACAACTCTTGTACAATGCTTCTCAAGCAAATTGCAGTAGTACTTGGTCTCTAAGTCATGAAGACCTCACCTAACAGTTATTGGCCCCATTACTTAGTTAAGTCAGACCCACCGTATAACCGCAGAAATAAAGTCGTCATTGGATCCTCACCTAACAGTTATTGGTGCCCAACCCCACCTTTACCCCACAACATCTCAGGTCTAAGAGAGAGGTCCAGTCCTCCGATGCAACTTGCCCACTGTGTCCAGCCGAGACAAATCAACACCGAAAAGATCTTAGCAGCTCTACTACGGTGGAAGACCTATGGACTTAATATTGCATAATCATGTCTTAGTGTTTGCAACTTGAGTTGTTGATAAGAGATAATTGAACAATTGGCCAGGTAAAACAGGTGGGAGGCTCCCCTTACTCAGAGAGTAAGGTCCTAATTAAGTAACTACCTTTTAGGCTTGCCTAGACACCAATTAGATCAATTAATCTAATATGACTAACTCATGTTGGTTCACCCTCGACTGATTAGGGAGGTTTCGATTTAGGTCTCACTCGATCGCGTATTCACATCTCATGCAAATATAAATCTACCCGCATAAACATAAGCATTAAACATCCAGGCATTTATCAAAAATAAAATTAAATGGTGAAGATCATGGATCCAGGATGCGATCATTTTACAAGCACATGCACGTCAATTGGTTTGATCATCTTCAACTCTTGACTCGATCTTGATCCCTTAGGTCCAATTGTGATCAACTCCTTGATCCATCTTCAATCAACTCTTGATCTCGATCCGCGCATGTTGAGCTTGTTGATGTACATATCGATCAACCATCGACGTGCAACACACATCACAGATTACATCCTAGATTGCTTTAAAAATTAATAAAAATAAAAATAAAATTACAACCCTTTTTCATGAGACACGCAGGTCTCTAATACATAAATTTAAGATGCATGCAGGCATCTGAAAATTAAAATTACATGCATCACAGAACGTTGCAGAACATTTCAGCACATTCAAAGGGTCCATCCATGATCATCACCATACGCATCACAATGCATAAAAATTATTTTCAGATCTGTAAATTTAATTGATTATTTCATCTCATGACTTGCTGATCATGCAAGATTTGATTCTAAACATTTGTAATCACATTATCAAAGCATTAGAATCATTAATCTAAGCATCCAAAATCAACATGCAGAAAAATCAGCAAGCTGAAAATTCTGCATACATAAATTTCAGCAAGCATAATCCCTTAAATTTCAGATCTAAAATACCTTGAAAAATTTAATTCTAATCTTAATCTACATAACCATGGCTCTGATACCACTGTTAGCATCCCTCATATGTCATGAAAATTTCAAAATAATTTTCAGATTGCAGCGGAAAAACATATGCGGGATCCGTTCATACGCATGAACGTGTTTTAAAACCTTTCGTTTGTAGATAGATTAGAATTAAATTATTTTAAACCATTTTAAAATCATTAAGAAGATCAGATCTTCACCTTGTGTGGATAGATGGTCTCCGCAAATCTGATTTACATGGTAATTTGATCAAGGCTCAGTGGAAGCCGCACACGCGTCGGCCTCTACAGGTATCCACACGAAGTAGTGAGTCGATCGAAGCCTTTGGATCTCCCCGGGATACTAGCTTCCTTGCAGAGATGGCTTTAGATGGCTGAAGTCCTCTCCTTTGAATCAACCTTTGATTTGGCTTGAGAGGAGGAAGAAGAAAAAAGTGCCAAGGAAGAAGATTTGAAAAACTTGCGCAGCCTTTTTCCTTTCTTTGTTTTGGAACCAAAAGAAGAAGGAGGAGAGCCACCAAGGATTTTTCTTCCTCTTCTCTTGCTTGCAGATGAAAGGAGGAGGAGATGGGGACTTTTCTGCCATGAACCCCAAGAGAAAAGCATAAGAGGAGGGGCCGAACCCTCTCCTTTTAATTTTCTATGAGATAAGGATGAGCTCCTAATTTTTAGGAGCTCACCCTTATCTCCTTAATTCGGCAGCAAGGAGGGGCTTATGCCCCTCCTTTTTCTTCCACGCACTTCCCAAGGGGAGGGGCGTGGGCCCCTCCCTCATATCCCATTTTATTAGCCATTTAATCAAATTAAGTGGCAAGATGGTTTGGGTTCATTTCATGAGTCCAATCCTATTCAAAATAGGATTTTATGAACCCATTTCAATTTCCTCCTTATCCTAATTTAATTAGGATTTAATTGAACCATGACTCTATTAAACTCTTCAATCCTAATCCAATTAGGAAGTCATAAAATTAATTAGATTAAATTTAAAATTAATTAGGACTTAAGAAAATCCTAATCAAATCAGGACTTGGTTCAAATTTCAGCCCTAAGATAATTAGGACTTTAGAAATCCTATTCCAAGTAGGACTCTAAATTTAATTTGAAATCCTAATCCAATTAGGACTTCATGAATCCCACTCCAAGTAGGACTCATGATCAAGTCCAATTAATTAAATTAAATTGCAATCCGATTGCAATTGTTCCTTCTTCCAACTACTAACTCTTAGCGGGTTATCCATTTATCAATCTAATTGATCATTTGTGATTCCTAATCACATTCACCATCAGATCGGTCAATACCCTTAATGTGTGTGACCCCATAGGTTCTATTCTGACTGGTAGTAAGATATATTACGATCTCTATCACAATATCATTGAAAACTCCTTTCAATGGTTGAAACAATTTCACTCAACTCACCAGGGATTATTGACTATCAAGATGATCCTGTGAGTCTCACCATCCACCAGTGACACCTAGCAGTATGTAGTGGCCACCTAGCAGAATAGAATGATGAACCTCTAGGTGCAGTTATCGTATGATACGTCCTTCTATCCGTGGATCCCTATAGACCGGAGGTCATGGATAACTCGTCAAACCCCGTCGTCTGTCATATGTCTAGATTTATTCGACTTGAGTTCGAGAGTAGAAAACTCTTTTCCACTATATATTCTGCCCTGGGCCAAGGTCTTAGAACTCAGTCTAATAAATCACATAGGATCACTCCTCATCTATCAAGGTCGATAGATTCCATGTAAGTGCATACTTACTCCTACAGTGAACCTACTGGCAGCCAATCTACACAACAAGGACCCATATGACTAGAGACCATGTATATGTGCAGTCAAACTACAATAATCTCACTGTAAATAGCCAAAGCACCGCAGGTCAAATGACCCAGTCACACTACTTCAACATCAAGCAAGTCACTGACGAGTGGATAGACATCCAAGTGACTTCTTGTCTTGGTCACGCTCAGTACCCTTGTTCTCTAACAAAGCACCTGCCACTCTCACTTCAGTGTCTCATACACTATGGACTCGAGTCTCGTCCATCCATAAGGAAAGCAATCTGTGCACTGATCGGATCGATCACCTCCTCGTGATGATCCATTGATTAGGAGCATTTAGAAATTAATCACCAATGATACCACTGGCTCAATTTTTCACTCTTGAGAATATGTATCATCATCTTATATTTCTTGGACGATTCATAGACACATAAACATATGAATGAAAACAATGCCCATTTATTATTCAATAATAATAAAAGTCAAGTACAAATTTATGTTCAGAATTATTAATGTGTCGCCAGATTGGCTTCTAGGGCATACATCTAAAAACACCCGCAGTATAACAGCATGTTAGAAAAAGAAATCAAACTCTATTAGATATGGTTCGATCCATGATGGGGTTTGCTCATCTGCCCATATCCTTTTGGGGATATGCACTTGAGTCAGCCTGTTATATACTTAATAAGGTTCCAAGTAAATCTGTGAATAAAACACCACATGAGATGTAGAAGGGATGGAAACTGGTACTCTCTCACCTTAGGCTTTGGGGGTGTCCGGCATACGTCAAACGTTTGAAGACAGACAAACTTGAACCCAAGTCTGACAAATGTTTCTTTATCGGTTACCCAAAGAAACTAAAAAATATTATTTCTACCTTGCTGAAGAACAAAAGTTGTTCGTAAAGCAATAGAGCTGTTTTCTTAGAGAAAGAATTTCTTAGTGAAGGAACTAATAGCTCTAATGTTGAACTTAGGAAAGTTTAACAT
Source organism: Phoenix dactylifera (assembly GCF_009389715.1). Taxonomy (NCBI): domain Eukaryota; kingdom Viridiplantae; phylum Streptophyta; class Magnoliopsida; order Arecales; family Arecaceae; genus Phoenix; species Phoenix dactylifera. The sequence goes on from NW_024068268.1 coordinate 60,390, forward strand.
GTAGAAGATCCGACACCATCCACTAAACCAATAAGTCGGATTTTGATTAGATCAGATCCAGAACCCATCTTAGATGCACATTAAGGCGATCAGGTAGAATACCATGTCAAGCCGGACATATACTATGGTTTCTTGGTCCGGGACGGGGATCCTGTCGAACTTAGATTGAAAACAATGAGGATCTGATCACCTACATGGATACAATGCAGAGGTATGACTCTGATGCATGGCTTGGAGCCATGCAATTCGAAATGAAATCCAATGAAGGTCAATGATGTATGGACATTAGTTGACCCACCCGAAGGAATTAAACCCATAGGGTGTAAGTGGATTTTCAAAAGGAAATGGGGCGCAGACGGAAAGGTAGACACCTATAAAGCCCATCTGGTTGCCAAAGGATAATGTCAGCGTTATGGTATTGACTATGATGAGACGTTTTCTCCTGTGGCAATGCTCAAATCTATTCGTATTATGCTTGCGATAGCAGCACACTTAAATTATGAAATCTGGCAAATGGATGTAAAGAGCGCTTTTCTAAATGAAGATTTAGAAGAGGAGGTGTATATGATGCAACCTGAAGGTTCTATATCTACAGATGAGTCTAAAGTGTGCAAGCTTCAAAAATCCATTTATGGATTAAAGCAAGCTTCACGGAGTTGGAACAGACGATTTGATAAGGTGATCAAATCGTATGGCTTCATTAAGAATGAAGAGGAACCTTGCATTTATAAATGGGCAAATGGTTCAGTTATTATATTTCTTGTTTTGTATGTGGATGACATTCTTCTAATCAGAAATGACATTCCTGCATTACAAGGAATAAAGGTTTGGCTATCATCTCAATTTGCTATGAAGGATTTGGGAGAAGCATCTTACATCCTAGGGATAAAGATTTATAAAGATAGATCTAGAAAATTGCTTGGATTATCCTTGATGACCCAAAGATTGATTTAAAGATTGATTTTGATGATCACAAAACCTTGAAGTATAAATACTAATGTTTGTGTTGCAAGGAGAAAGATATTTATTTTGCAAGGAACATAGCAAGTTGGAAGAATACAAGAAGGCCTCCAAAGCTCTCAAGAAAAGTTGGAAGAAAACTACAATTTATTGGCCCAAGTTTCAAGTTTAAAGTATTCAAGTTGGAGGAACAAATTCTAAGAAAAAATTCAAAAGAATAGTTCTCGAGTCGACTCCTCGAAAATTCGAGTCGACTCTGATACATGCCGAGTCGACTCCCAATGTTTCTGAGTCGACTCAACAGAGTAATAAAGGAAGGACAGAACAATGAATTTTAGACCCTGCAACCGAGCCGACTCCAGAGGACCACGAGTCGACTCCGAAGTCAGGCGAGTCGACTCCTAATTATGCAAGAGTCGACTCCCAGAGAAAAGCAAGGCAAAAAGTCAGAGAGACCAATTTCGGACACTGAGAGCCGAGTCGACTCCCGCAAAGTCCGAGTCGACTTCGAGGCAGTTCAACCCCAAAGACAGAGGATCAGTTTTCGGGCTCTTGAGAGCCGAGTCGACTCGAAGAGAAATCCGAGTCGACTCGAGGAAGAAAATCAGAAAGTATGTCCTCTGGATTCCTGAGAATGAGCCGACCCCCAAGTGCCCGAGTCGTCTCTAGCTATTGGCGAGTCGACTCCAGTTTGGTCCGAGTCGACCCGAGGACAAGGCATGCACATTAATTCAAATTTGGAACAGTGGCCGAGTCGTCTCCAGTCAAGCACGAGTCGACTCCTGCAACAGGCGAGTCGACTCCAGATCGCGCGAGTCGACTCCGATCCCAACGGAAATATTGTCAGGAGGTACAGACTGTGTCCAACGGCTCTATTTTCGTCTCTAACGGCTAGTTTCTTGTTTCCACGCCAACTAAAGCTATAAAATCAAGAGGAGAGCTAGGGGAGAAGGTATGGAAGTGGGAAAGAACATTTAGGAAAGAGATTTTAAAGAGATTACAAGGAAATCTCCCATAAGCACAAAAGGGCCATCCAAAGCGAAATAGAGAGAAGAAGAGCATCCAAGTGAATCCCAAAGCTTCCTCTTCATCCGTGTGCTGCCTCAATGATCCTCTACCTCGTGCCAAATCAGAAGAGGGTCAAGTAAAGAAGAAGCCGAGTTCCTTCATCTTCAAATTCGTTTGAGAGCTTCTCTTACTCCATTTGTTTATATTTGCTATATTTGCTTAGTTAAGAAGCTTGTATTTGCTTTAAATTCGTGTTCTAATATCTTGTAACTTGATTCAATCAAGGGATTGAATCAAGGGGTTAAGGTTTGTTGGTGAGCCAAAGGGAAAACCAACATTGTAAGGTTGTGGTTGGTGAGCCTTTGGAAAAACCAACTGGGTTGATTGTGAACCCGGAAAACAATCGTTGTAAGGTTGTGGTTGGTGAGCCTTTGGGAAAACCAACTGGGTTTGATTGTGAACCCGGAAAAACAATCGGTTGGTTCTAGTCGGTGAGCCTGTGAAAACCGACCGAGTTCGTTGTGATCTCGCAAAACAACAAGTTGGGTTGTGAGCTTGTAAAACAACCGGCTGTAATCTGGAGGATTATAGTGAAATTCCCAAGAGGTCTTGGGGAGTGGATGTAGGTGCTGGGGTGCACCGAACCACTATATGTTTGTTGTGTTTGTGATGCCTTTTTGTCATTGTCTAACTTGCTCACTTACTTACTTAGATAAATTGCTTGCTTAACTCTTATCCGCGCATCCTTTAGTTGCAAGCATATTCAATTTACTTAATCAAGTCTCATTCAATAAATCAAACTGTTGCTAAGTTTAAATTCCACTGTGCATCTATACAACTTAGCATAATTAATTGAAAAGTTTTAGAAGTAGTATAAAAGTTTTAAAAGACCCAATTCACCCCCCCCCTCTTGGTTGTATCTACTGGGCAACAAGTGATATCAGAGCAGGTGCTCAAATATTATTTGTAGTCTTAACCGACTAGAGCCAAAGATCATGACAACCCTACATAACGTATTATTTGCTGAGGGACTTTCCACAAACAGACCTCCACTGTTTGATGGATCTAACTATATTCAATGGAAAGCTAGAATGAAAATCTTTACTCAATCACAAAACTATGAGTTATGGAATGTCATAACAAATGGCCTACACACACCCACGAAATTGATTGAAAGTATGTTCGATAAAAATTTGGCTGAACTAAATGCTAAGGCTATGAACCTTCTCTACTGTGCATTTAATAAAAATATTTTCAACCAAATCTGTATATGTTCATCTGCCAAACAAATATGGGATTCTCTTGAAGCAACTTATGATATTTCCGAGGAACCCCATGTTAGATTACTTGAGGATAATTGCAAGACTAACATTGAGCATGCAGGAAACACTCAAAATCAGGAAGAAAGAACAACAAATAAAGAATTCGGTGATGAAAACAAGGATCCATTCCCAAACACCGAAAGATTCAAAAGCTTCCTAAAGACAAAGAAGAAGAGGAAGCAAGAAGAAAGGAAGAAAGAAATAAAAAGGAAGAAAGCTTTGACCAAGAAAGAGTCAAGCAAGAAAATAAAAGTTAGGAGCAACAATGATGATATTAGCTCCAAGAACTACAAGAGGTAACCAACTTGTGCTTTATGGCACAAGAAGACAAGGTAAAATCTGAATCTACTCTTACATCAAATGATTTTCAAGAAGAATTCTCTTATGATGAATTATTAAATGCTTTTCATGATTTGTATGGTGAATGTAGAAAATTAGCTGTGAAGAATAAAAATTTTAAGAAACTAACTCAAAAAATTTCAAAAGAAAGAAATTCTAGTACTGAAATACAAGAAAAACTAAATTCTCAAAATAAAAGCTTAAGGTTAAATTCAGAACAATTGATTCAGAAAAATCAGAATTTAATTAAAGAAAATCAAAACTTAAGTGAAGAAATCAACCAATTAAAATCTTTTATTAAGAAATTCACTGTAAGTTCAGAAAGATTAAAAATAATGTTTGAAAGCCAACATGCTGTTTTAGATAAATCAAAATTTGGCATGACTCCTTTACTTAACAATAAATCTCTGGAGAAAAAGGTTATCAATTCACCAAGCACACCATTAAATAAGATAACATATTTCAAACATCAAAAGAATGGGCATAACAACTTTACCTATAGTTCTAGTACAATTAGATCAAATGATAAAGTTATTACAATTAAATAAATTTGGGTTCTAAAAGGAACTATATGTCCCTAATTCTCAAGGACCCAAGCAAGCTTGGGTACCCAAAATGAAAATATGAGGATGTAGATGTAGGTGTGCCGAGATACCCATGGAACAAATAGAACTTTCATACAAATGGGTGTTCTAGACACATGTCAAAAAAAAAATGAAACTTAAAATATACTTATGAAAAGTTTTTAAAAAATAATAATAATGAAATCAGTAACCCTTGCATCTCATCATTATTTTCGCTTTAGTATTTGATTAAAATATGAATTGCAAGTATTGATCAATTTTGTGATACTTTTGGAAATTAATCAAATCACTTCATTTTATAGTATGCTTTACTCACTAATTGGATAAGTTGCTAAATGATTAATCAATTTATTAAGAATAACTCTATGAATTTCTATATGCTTGATTGAGAGTTTTTATCCATGGCATTATTGTTTTTGTGTACTTGGTGTGCTTTTGAATATATGCACTATGAATACCAAGATTAAAGAAACCATCTTTGGCATATAAAATCAACTCATGCTAGTATGTACTTAATCTCAAAAGACCTTGCCATTGGCTTACTTAGATTATCTTCTGAAAGGTCAAAGTTTGCTATGCATGCTAACTAAGGAAACAAACAAAAATCAACTTCTAAATCTAAAGATGTTGTTTCCATCACTAAGTTTTCAAAAGGCTTACATTGGATTTGTTCTTGGCAAATAAAATTAAAATATTTTCTGTATTTGCTAAATCTTATAAAAGTGTTTCAAATGATAAAGGTTTCCAAACTGTGAAGATAAAGAGTATCATGGCACAGTGTTGAAAATCAAAATCCTGATAAAGTTTATACAGAAATTAATTATTTCAGCACCAAGGACACCTTAAGTAAAATAGGGTTAATAGAATTCTTGAAGAAAATGAAAAGACCAATTGTGTATGATAGTCATCTACTTAAATAATTAAAAGCTATCATCACTGCTTGTCATACATATGATTTCTATTAGATCTATTTTTGATTGAAAACTCCTTTTGATCTTCTGAAAAATGAAAAATGAACCATTGCATTTCTTTCATATTTTTCAGTCATACACGTTATGCTTGATATGTTCCTATGAAAATAATGCCAAATCTGATAAAGATATCTCTATCCTTGGATATCATTCATCAAGCAATGCATATAGAACATTCATGAAAAGATTCTAGTTGTAGAAGTATCAATTCATTTTATTCTTTATGAGACTAATGATTTATTATGAAGATACTAAAATCAAATTATATATGTATACGGTTAATCTTTTACATATAACAATCTGAAAAACATGTTAATAATTAGAACCAAATTGAGTTTTTCAGAAATGCACTTAATGAAGAAAAATTGATGACTACTAAAAGACTAAATCAAGAAAAGATGAAATAGATCTTGATGAAATTCTTGCATGATTAGAAGTAAAGATCACCATTATCATTTGCTTGCTTTATGAGCTTTATATTCTATCAAATGAATGTGTAGAATGCACTCCTATGTGCTTATTTTATTAAAGAAGATATATGTTAAATAACTACCATATTTGAAAACACTCATTACAAATATGATAAAGCAATATATGATTTGGAACAAGCATCAAAAGCATGATACAAAAGCTTGAGTAACCTTTTTGATAGAAAGTAATAGTGATAAATATATGCATCAAAAAGAAGAATTTTTGATATCTTATTTGCTCAAAGTATACATTGATGACATCATTTTTGGTTCTACTAATGAAGATTTATATGAAGACTTTACTAAGCTCATGCCAGGTGAGTTTGAAATATGTATGATGAATGAATTAACATTTTCTCTCGAACTCCAAATTAAGACAAACAAGAAAAGGGATCTTCATTGACCAAGTTAGTCCACAAAGAAAACTCTTATAGAAGATTGGCATGAAGAAGGTATGTCTATGACCCCATCTTGTAGAATTTGAAAAGGATGAGCAAAGTAGATCTATTGTTTTAAAGCTGTATTGAAGCATGATAGAATAATTATTTTATCATACAGCTAGTAGACCAGATTGTATGCTCATTATGTGCCCTTGTGCAAGACTTCAATCTAACTTTAATGAATCATATTTATTGATAACAAATAAATCATAATCTGAATTTTGATAGAAACAACTGTTTAAGATAAGTTGATTAAAACTTAGCTAGCGTGTCTTATTGATAATTATCTTAAGCAAATAGAATCTAAGCTAAATTGATTCTGAAAATAAAAAATTGATTTGACCTTGATAAATCTTCCTATTGCTTCACATGCTTGTCCTTGAACCTTCTTGGTTAATGAAACTATCTCTTAAGTTTAAGTGACATGTGTTTGCTTATATTTAGGCAATCTCTTGAGTAAAGTGACTCAACATTCAATTGTTGTCATATCTTATGATTGAGTCACCCAGTTAAGAAATATGCTATATGAATGTTTTGTATCTTGAAGAAACTAATGACATTCCTTCAAGAAAGAAAAGAATTTTGTTAATAATGCAGGATCCTTGAGCAAGAAAATGAGAGGTTTCAACTTGAAGGATATCTCCATGTAAGATACAATAAACATTCACATGCAAACAAGAGAGAGGACCTTCTTCAGCCAAAAGTTCATACATAAGAAATCTAGTAGGTATTTGACTTGAAGAATGCAGAATGAATCGGTAATTTTAGATACCTCTCTCATAAATTAGCTAAGCAAAGTCAATAACTTAAATCTTATTGTGGCATGATTAAAATCTTTAAATATTAATTTCTAGATATCATGTCTATATATGCATTAATTGACTTATGCTTTTAAAAATTGTTTCATGGTTTGCTCAAACTAAAATATTTCTTTGCCTATATCATAACCATGAAATACACAAGTATATGCTTAAAATTTTGATTTAAAATAACTTGTGAGAAGTTATGAATTCTTGAGCACAGTAAAAATGTTGTTTGCATGATATACATCTATATGATACATAAGATTATTTCTTTATTCTGCTCTTTCATGTAAATTACTTGAGAATAACAAAAAGAGAGAGAGATAAAGAAAAGAAAATGGATATTATTTAAGAGAAGTAAAATCTAAGTAAAGGCAAATACTCCAATCTTAAGAAAAAGCAAAACAAGCATAATATATTTGGCACATTTATGAGACTTGTGAAAGGGATAAAATCAGTAATTAATTACACTTAAACAGGGAGAGTTTGAAGTGAACATTTTAACCTTTCTATATTGCTCATCATAGGGATGGTGCCAATGGGGGAGGCTAGTGGTAGTACCCGGCACTATTTGACCCAACTATTCGGTGTAGGGCATATTAGGGACGGCACAAGAGGGAGGCTAGTGGTAGTACCTCGTGCCCCTTTCCAACTCCACCGGATAGGGAGCAAATAGAGTATAGAGCATAAGAAAGTAAAAATGAAAGATAAAGTAAATGAAAGTATATAAGAAGAATCAAGTCTAATTTTTTAATCACTTGAAAACACACTTTAAGGATGAAATCAATGCAAGTTTATAGGGGGAGTTTATTTGAAAAGAATTGATTTTGATCCTTGACATGCTTGTTCTTAATATTTTAATGCATGACTTAACACATAATATATTTTGCATGTGGCATGATGTCTTGAATTATGGGTTCTCAATATTTTGTAATGCTCCATGCTTGGATAATTTGATTGAATGTTTGAAATACTGCATAATTTTTTTTAGTAGTATTGAAAAGAAATTTCAGATTTGTCGTTCACAATCATCTTTAAAATCTGAAAGTTGAATAAATTTGTAAAAAGGAGAAGAGAAGGATATCTCTATTTAGGCAAAATGAATTGAGTTTGTTTTATCCTTCAACTTGCTTAACTTTGGTATATAATGTTCTAATTCATACCAAAACTCAACATAAATACAAATACTCTGAATATGCTCTTATATGTTTGAAATATGTGTTTTCAATCGTAATGATTTAAGATGAGCTACAATGTGGAAGATACATATCTCAAATTATGACTTTGAAAGCCTCTATTGAAAATCTTTATGAAATTTAGAATATGATTTTGTATAAACGCTTAAACTCAATATGATTTCTAAATAAAATCTTAATTTAAGAAAAACAGAATTAATTTTGATGCCTTGGTTGATTGTCTCGATACGCATCTGAAACATATCATTTCTTATCTTTAAAGTGTACTAAAATTGGTTTAAGTGATGTATTTTTCAATGATCTTGACTGTAAATAAATGTTTCTAAATATATGATTTTATTTTGATATTAAAAAGATTTATTATGTTTCATGTATACATTTGCTGTGAATCTATAAGTAAGAATTTAAATCCTATAAACATTCACTTGAATAATCTTCTATATCCCTTTCTGCATGATTGTTGCTTCCATCACTAAAAGAAAAAGCTATCTTTAAAAGAAAGTGAATGCTCCTAAAGCTAGAAATATTTTAATTCACTCAAATGACTCTTAAAAGAAAGAAAATGTAATTGCTTTTAAAAGAAATTGAGCTTCAAAAGAATTATTTTTGATTAATATTTCAGTACATTTTCTCAAAGATTAAGAGGAAGCATAACTTGTTCTTGAAAGATTAAAAAGAGTGATTGCTCTAAATTTTGAATAAATCTAGATCACTCTACATTCTTGATATCATAGAATTTCTGTTTTTATTTACGCTTATCATTAAAATCTGAAATTCAACAAAAAGAAAAGAATGATTAAAGAAGAATGCATCTTTTGAGGGGGAGCTTAGACATATCAAGATTTTACATCTTATTCAAAAGCCACCATCATATGATGCATACCTTAAATTTTATGGATTGATTTTGATGAACCTCCTTGTATGGACTTACTAGCCTTAGTTACATAATAAGCCTATACCTTGAGTTGAGTTCTATAGAGGTTAACTTATCTCAAACTTTGATCTTTATGAAAATATGCTCTCATTAGTATAACCTATGCTGAAACTCATCGCATAAATCTATAACTAAAGGAGAGAGAAAGAATTTATGATACACCTTGAGGCTTGTTATTTGGTTAATATATCCTATGCATAATTCAAATAGTTGATCTTAAGAGCCTCTAACTTAATGAAAAAGGGGGAGAATAATGTGTTGAAGTTTCTTGAGTATCTCTTAGAAAACCTATTTTTGGAATTCACTAATGAGTTCTTATTGGCTTGTTCTTTAGAACTTCAATTTTGTGCCAATTCATTATTATATGTACCAAAATGTGCTTCTTTTTAAAGGAATAAAGTCTTTAAAAGAGCTTTAAAAGAACCTTCAAAGCTTTGAATTTTATGTATACTCTAAGATATATCATAAATTGCATGAATTCATATTTTGGTATTTATGCCACAATATTTTTACACCATAAAAGAACTTTGCAATCATACTTAATATATTGCTCTTATACTCTGAAAATTAGTTAAATTGCTCTCATGTTGCTAAAATACTTAATATATTGGGCAAAAGATCTTAAATGACAAGCTTTCATACTTATTATTGAAGAGAGGTTAGATTTCCATTCGTGCTTTTCTTGAATATTATTTGTGGTACTTCTTGAATTAACTTAAGAAAGATTCCACCCACACTTGATTTGAAAACTATCCTTGGAATCACATTCGATTGAAAGTGAATCCTAGGTTCTTCGGTGTTAAGCATGCTGATTTTTTTTTTATAAAAAACCATGGCTGAACCTGATCGGGTTGCCTACGTACCCCTTCATAAGGGGGATCAAGCCATACGTAGTTCTTTTTAAGTTTTAAAACGCAGCGGAAAAATCGAATCAAACAATTTAATTCATGCATGCTTACAAGATCAAATCTAGAAATCAGCACCTTAAGAACACATAGGATTATGCCGGAATCGTTTAAACAATTATGCTAAAACTTTCATGCATGATTAACTATCAGATCTGAAACTTAAGAACTCTATTCCGATTAATCTCCGAATATCCATTGAATGGATTCTGGAGATATCTCCGTGAGGAGCCCCAAAAGAGGGTAAAACCTCGGAGAATCAGACCTAGATCTTGACACCATAATAAAAGATTAATGTAGGATTAATACCTTTTATGATGGATGAAACTTGTGGATCTGATCCTCGACTTAGCAGCCACGCACACGAATGGCCTCTACGAGAAGTCCACGCGAAGTTCCTGAAGAGATCCAATCCTGCGGAAGTGCTAGCTTGCGCAAAATTTCTTGAGGCTGAAATTTGATCTTCCAAACGCTATCAACTTTTGATCCGCCTTCTTGGAAGAACTTGGAGGAAAGGTTTAAAGGGATTGAAGAGGACTTAGATCTGATCTAAAGACTCTTATCAGGGACCCCTAACACTAATGGCGCGATGGACTTAGAGGAGGAAGAAGTCAGCTAGATTGAATGCAGAATTTTTCCATGCATGAACTAGGGTTCCTCTCTTTTCTTTTCCCTTTTTTCTTCTTCTTTTTCTCTCTTTTTTTCTTGAATTCGATCACCAGATGATGGAGGTCCTTTTAATGTTGCTCTCCTACCTAACTTCATGCCAACCATCGCATATTTGTGAAGGATTTTGTGGGGTTTTGAATTTTGAATTCAAAATTCAAGTTCATGTGCCATTACATGATGAAGCTTGATCTAATCTAAACCATTCATCATGTTGCCACTTTCCTCTTTCAATTTCGAAATTCCCATGCCCCCAAACAGATTAGAGGGTCACGTGGTGATTTTATGATGATTAAATTCGAAATTCAACCTTAATTAGAAGTGAGATAAAGATAAGGATGACATATGTCATGAAGAGAGAGAATTTGATCTTATCCAATTCTTTTCATGAATTTATCTCTCCATTTCGACCCATCTAATGATGAAAGAGGTCCCTGATGTTGCCAAGTGTCCCATGGCACCATTAAATAAATTAAATTAATTTTTAATCATATTAAAAATCAATTTATGGCGCCATGCATGGATATGTGACAAGTGGATTTCAAGATCCGAACAGTTTCAGATCAAACCCATTTAATTTAATTAAATCCTAACAATTAGAATGATCCAATTACCATGGGTTGAACCTAATCCAATTAGGTCAATCCCTAATTAAGCACAAATTTAATCTAATTTAATTTGGTCAACCTAAGTCCTCTTGATTCAGACCTAATCCAATCAGGTCAAAAACCCTGATTGAGCCCAGAATTGAATCTAATTCAATTTGGCTCATCCTTAGTCTAATTACTCAATCCAATTGAGTTCATTAGCAATCTAATTACTAATTAATCCTCCGATAATTACTTTAATTATTTTATAAGATAATTTGCCAATCGAATTGACCAAATTACCCCTGAATGATTCTTAATCATTCATCAGCCTTCTTGATCAATCAGGAATCTTCTATGCGTGTGACCTCATAGGTTCGAACCTAAGCCGGTAGTATAGGAACGACTTCCTACACTAATCGATGTGACCATCTAGCAATGGTACCCGACGTCCGAATAGGCCGAATATATGCGAAGCAAATATTCTGGAACCCTGAACTATGGTTACTGTATAATTCAATCCCTTTGACTCTTAATGCCAGGATGACTTAGAGCTCACTGTCAACCCTATAATTAGTACATCCATTATGTGATTAACTTTAGATATCCCGTGACTCCTCATTGGGATTACCCTGGCCAAGGTTTTGCTAAATTAATCACAAGACATTATTCCTATTTCCAGGAGGGGTCAATTCCATCTTGACTCACAACTGACTACGCAAGTACTTGCTGCACCCAGTGACCTTCCGTCACTAAATTAGAAATTCAGGTAGTCCGGTACCAAAGTACAGTGAGTTGCTTGCTAGTCACAGGTTGCAGTCTCAGGTCAGAGGGCCAAACTTATACCCATATCCACTCGGAACATCTCTCGACAGTAGAGCGTTCCGGAATTGGTCACATTCAGTGAAATGTACTCCTACACTTCACCTGTATGGCATACCAGTGTCTCCACACTCCTTGGTTAAGAAGACAACCAACGTATATGTCACACAACGACCTAATCTCGATAATGTTGTCGTCCTAGTAACAACATATTATTTGGTCGCGAACAAGTTTAAGGACTCAAAGATAAATCCTCCTTTATCATAACATAAGTCCTAAGGACTTCATCATATAAGAGTTCATTTGAAGATGAAATGATGAATAATGCCAAATAATACTTTATTAATTTGTCAATTTGTTTACAAAATTCAATCATCAATATGCTGACGATTGACATTTAGGATACAATTCCCAACAACTCCCACTTAGCCTAAAGCCAATCGGCACAGTATCTAATACCCATCTTCGACTTGTGTTCGTTGAACTCTTTGATGCCGAGGACTTTGGTAAATGGGTCAGCCAGATTTTCTTTTGTGTCAATCTTCTGAAGATCAATATCACCTCGTTCTATAATCTCTCGAACCAGGTGATAGCGTCGTAGAATATGCTTGGTCCGCTGATGTGCTTTAGGTTCCTTTGCCTGAGCTATGGCTCCAGTGTTATCACAAAATATAGGAACTGGACCATCAATGGAAGGTGCCACTCCCAGCTCGGTGATGAACTTGCGCAACCATACGGCTTCCTTGGCTGCATCAGATGCTGCAATGTATTCTGCTTCACATGTAGAATCTGCCACTGTATGCTGCTTGGAACTCTTCCAGCAGATGGCCCCACCCTTAAGAGTGAAGATATATCCCGACACGCTCTTGCTATCATCTTGATCTGACTGAAAACTTGAATCGGTATATCCCTCAAGTTTTAAGTCAGAATCACCGTAGACAAGCCACTGATCTTTAGTATTTCTCAAATACTTAAGGATGGTTTTTACAACCTTCCAGTGGTTGCTACCTGGATCAGACTGGTATCTACTCACTACTCCTAGTGAGTATGCCACGTCTGGTCTAGTACATGTCATGGCATACATTATAGATCCCACTGCCGAAGCATATGGAATTCTATCCATACTCTCTCTTTCTTGAGAGGTTGTCGGACAATCCCTTTTAGAGAGGTTAATTCCATGGCCCATTGGAAGATAGTCTTTCTTGGAATTAATCATACTGAACCTTTTCAGTATAGTATCAATGTATGTGGATTGGGATAATCCAAGCAATCTTCTAAATCTATCTCTATAGATCTTCATCCCTAGGATGTAAGATGCTTCTCCCAAATCCTTCATGGCAAATTGAGATGATAGCCAAACCTTTATTCCTTGTAATGCAGGAATGTCATTTCCGATTAAAAGAATGTCATCCACATACAAAACAAGAAATATAATAACTGAACCATTTGCCCATTTATAAATACAAGGTTCCTCTTCATTCTTAATGAAGCCATATGATTTGATCACCTTATCAAATCGTATGTTCCAACTCCGTGAAGCTTGCTTTAATCCATAAATGGATTTTTGAAGCTTGCACACCTTAGACTCATCTGCAGATATAAAACCTTCAGGTTGCATCATATACACCTCCTCTTCTAAATCTCCATTTAGAAAAGCGGTTTTAACATCCATCTGCCAGATCTCATAATCTAAGTGTGCTGCTATCGCAAGCATAATCCGAATGGATTTAAGCATTGCCACAGGAGAAAAACGTCTCGTCATAGTCAATACCATAACGTTGACGATATCCCTTGGCAACCAGACGGGCTTTATAGGTCTCTACTTTTCCGTCTGCGCCCCGTTTTCTTTTGAAAATCCACTTACACCCTATGGGTTTAATCCCTTCGGGTGGGTCAACTAATGTCCATACATCATTGACCTTCATGGATTCCATTTCGGATTGCATGGCTCCAAGCCATGCATCAGAGTCATGCCTCTGCATAGCATCCATATAGGTGATCGGATCCTCATCGTTTTCATCAAGTTCGACAGGATCCTCGTCCTGGACCAAGAAACCGTAGTATCTGTCCGGCTGACGGGGTACTCTACCTGATCGCCTTAATGGTGCATCTAAGATGGGTTCTGGATCTGATCTAATCAAATCCGACTCAACTAGTTCAGTAGATGGTGTCGGATCTTCTACATGTTGAACTTCCCTAAGCTCAACATTAGAGCTTTTAGTTCCTTCACTAAGGAATTCTTTCTCTAAGAAAACAGCTCTATTGCTTACGAATAACTTTTGTTCTTTAGCAAAGTAGAAGTAATATCCTTTAGTTTCTTTAGGATAACCAACAAAGAAACATTTGTCGGACTTGGGTTCAAGTTTGTCTGTCTTCAAACGTTTGACGTACGCTGGACACCCCCAAACCCTAAGGTGAGAGAGCATCGGCTTACGTCCAGTCCACATCTCATATGGTGTTTTATTTACAGACTTACTTGGAACCTTATTTAGAATGTAGCAGGCTGACTCAAGAGCATATCCCCAAAAGGATATGGGCAGATCAGCAAACCCCATCATGGATCGAACCATGTCTAACAGAGTTCGATTTCTCCTTTCTGATACACCATTATACTGTGGTGTACCAGGAGGAGTCCATTGAGAGAGAATTCCATTTTCTCCTAGATATGTCAAAAACTCACTGGTGAGGTATTCACCTCCTCGATCTGATCAAAGAGTTTTAATACTCTTTCCAGTTTGTTTTTCTACTTCATTACGATATAATTTGAACATTTCAAATGATTCAGATTTATGTCTCATTAAATAGACATAACCATACCTAGAAAGGTCGTCTGTAAACGTAATGAAATATGAATACCCACCTCTAGCATTTGTGCTCATTGGCCCACATACATCAGAATGTACAAGGGTCAATAAGTCACTGGCTCGTTCACCTTTTCCGGTAAAAGGTGATTTGGTCATTTTACCAAGAAGGCATGATTCACAGGTTGTCAATGATTCATAATCATTAACATCGAGGATTCCCTCTTTACTTAACCTGTTCATCCTGTTCTTGTTAATATGTCCTAGCCTATGATGCCAAAGGTAGACATCCGTGACATTATCTATTTTAGGGCGCTTATTGGACTTGTACATTACATGAACAGGCTGTGACAAAATGTAAATGCCATTACTCAGAGTTCCATTCATTACAGCAGCACCATTCCAAATGATATTGCAATAATCCTTTTTTATTGATATTTCATAACCATTTTTGGCCAAAAGGCCTACAGAAATGACATTCAATAAAAAACTTGGACAATAGTGACAATCACTAAGGACATTTACATGAGAGCTAAATTCAAGTTTAAGAATTCCTAAAGCTAGAACTGGAACTGATCTTCCATCTCCAACATTCAGGAACCTTTCTCCTTCTTCAAACCTCTCACTGACTTGTAGCCCCTGCAACGAATTGCAAATATTAAAAGGACTACCGGTATCCAATACCCAGGTCGAATTATCACAAATAGAAAAATTGCAAGGTGTTATCATATAAGTACCTTGATTGGCAACTGATTGCCCACTTTTCTTAAGCCGGTTCGGATCGAGAGATGCAATGTAAAGAGGACAGTTCCTCTTCCAATGTCCTTGCTTCTTGCAGAAGAAGCACTCCGCCTTGCTCTGATCAGCCTTTTTATTCTTTTTCTGACTAGGCTGAGCATGGTGCACTTGTTTCTTTTGGATTTTATTTTTCTTTTTCCCTTTCTTAAAGGGGCGACCCTTGGATGAACCTCCCACAAAGTTCACCGTCTTCTTAAGAAGTTGGTGATCATTCTCAAACGTCTGTAGTAACCCCAACAATTGGTGATAATTCACTACAGGTTTCGTCATACGAAAATGAGTGAGAAAAGGACGGTATGATCCAGGCAATGAGTTTAGTATGGCATCCTTCCCCAATTGATCATGAAGGAAAAAACCAAGAGAGCTTAGACGCTCGATCAACTCAATCATGTACAGTACATGATCAGTTACCAAGGTTCCATCTTTCATTCGGACGCTGAATATGGCACAACTAGTTTTGTGCCTCTCAACGTCGTCAGGAACACCGAATGATTCATTCAACACTTGAATAATATCTTCCGGCTGCGTATTCTCAAAACGCCTACTAAACTCATCACTCATTGCTGCCAACATGATGCATCGAACAGTGATTCGGTCACTAAGCCACTTCTGATAAGTGTCTCTGGCCGATCTTGATGCATTAGCAGCGGGCTGCTCAGGTGCTGGATTCGTTATCACATAAAGGATCCTTTCATGCTCTAGCACTATTTTCAGTTTTCTATGCCAATTATTAAAATTTGGACCAATCAACTTGTCATTGTCCAACAATGAGCGAAGTCACAAATTAGTGGCCATTTCTGCATTAAAAAAATTTGGCTATTAGTATATGAATTGACTAAACACATTAGACTTGGACTTTAGTCTAAAGGTACTTCCACTATTTTATACAAATTGGTAGCCTCTACCTCCAATTCGAAAAATTACTCCTAATTCTTTAGTGGGCACTAGAACCCAATAGATCGCATATAGGCCCGAGTGTGGCTCGGCTAACCCAAATGCACCTATTGGTAGGTTCTTAACCAATTGCTTCACCAAGCAACTTCTAGTGATAATTTTGCCCTAGGTTCTTCGACAGGCGTGTGGCGCCTCCACCGAATACCCTAGTCAGGTCCAACTATTAAATGATAGGGTTAAGTCTAATCAACTAATAGACGACCAAGCCCGAGTGTGGCTCGGCTCACCTGACCGCCTATTGAAGGTACACTTAACTCATCATATATTGAATGACAATTCCAATGCTTGATAAGTACCAGGCGTGTCGCGCCTCCAATAATTATCAAAGCATTGGACCCATTATCACCCAACTTAATGGGAGGCTATGACCTAGTTATCCCCATAACCATTTCATTTTAAGGACCTAATAATTTTAGAGGATTTCTTAATTAGGATAGATAAGAAGATCCGGTTAGTCTAATTTCTCCCACTGACTTCACCAAATCAGATTAGACTCAAACCGGTTAAGGAGGCACCTAAATTAGTCAAACTGATTTTCCTTATAGGCATGGGCTAACTCGAATCATTAAGTGATCCAATCAAAATGTGATTGACCATGTCGGCCAGGTAAGTGAGATCAGTGGAAGGGATATGCCATTAACTCGGCAAAGACGAATCAGTGCGAGTAGCTCCCAATTAAAAACCACCGGTCAAAACTGCCAAACTTACCTTAGACACCGACTGGTTAATCAATTTTGATTTGATTACTCAAATGACTCGGGCTACACCTCTGAGCCTAAATCAAGTTCCATCTTGGTCTAATCAAAGATATGGACTTGATCCATCTACAACTATTGTAAATTGATCTAGAATTTTCTTGACCTAATCTAGTTACTACTTAATTAGATTTGATCAATTAATTCTATTTGTCCATGTATGATTCTAACCTTAGGTCTAACCCAATCCTAGAAACTTGATTCAAGCTAACCCATATGCGCAAAGAATTATGCAATGTCAATTAATTGAGTTACAATTCTATTTCAGAACACTTAATTCTCAATTAAGTTTAGACTTATGAAAGTTTTGATCATTGCATATTTTGTTGCAAAAATAAAATTGTTCTCCCAAGTGCAGGAGAATCGCACAAGTAGTAAAATCTCGGGAATCCGAGGTCGAATCCTCAGGGAACGATCTATAGATTATTAGCGTAATTTTTAGATGTAATTTTCAGTTAAATAAATTTGTGGATTAAAATGATGTTTTGGTTTTCAGAAATTTAAAATGCAGAGAATAATAAACACAATTCAATGAAATAAAAATGGTAGGGATCTGGAATCCCCCTTGATGATATTGCATCCAAGGAATAAACTCTATGGTTCTTGATTTAAGATTTAATGTAGGATAGATCTAATCATGGTATATGTTTCATGAACATATGAACTCAATTTCTAAGCATTCGTCGTGCTTTCTACGTCTACGACAAATCAAATACTAAAGCAATCCATATATCAATAATCATAATCCATTTAAGAACTATCTACGAAATAACTATGCATGGATCAAAAACATATCAGTAAATATAATTCATTCAAGGCAAAAGTTTAGAGTTTACTTCAAAGAGCAATACATCAAAGGTTCATCCATCTCCCTCCCTAAGAAATCAGCCACTCATTGAAAACATTAATCCCCCTTTCATTTTTTTCTTTTTCTTTTCGGAAACAGGGCCTCCCCTGTTTCTTCAATGGGACTCTCCTCTCTGTTTTTTTTTCTTTGAACCCGAGAGAGCCGCCTCCTTCTCACCCAGCCGAGAGGTATATTAAGCTCCTTCCAGCCCTCCTTCCTCGCACGCGGTGAAGATCCGTCGGCTGAGAACGCGGGAGAATCGCCACGGATCCTTGGGGCGGACGTGGCGTGGCAGGCTCGGCTGAAGATCCTCGCAGACGGCTGGATGATCGCTGATGCTGAAATCACGGGATGGGAAGATGGATCTTTGCTGGGATGAGGTGCGGACGTGGCGTGCGCTCGTGAGGAACTCGGACGTGGACGCTGCGATGAAGTCGGATGGAGCTGGGACGTGCTGTGAACGTGGAAGCCGAGAATGCTGGGAGATGCTTCACGGACGGTTGGAAGGCGCGTATGGATGAACTCGGAAGCAAACAGATGGGGATACTCTCGAACGGAAGGAGGATTGGAACCGACAGCTGCTAAATCAATGGGAGAAAAACTCGGAAGCTAATCCACACGCGGAAGGCACTCGATCTGATCCGCGGATGTGGGGGGAAACTGCAACTCGGATGCTCTATGGAAGCTGGGAGACTTCACGGACGGATGAGATGGATGCACTGGAGCTGGAACACGTGAGAATGGGGCACGGACGCTGGTGATGATCGTGAACGGGAGGAAACGTGGGGTTGCAACGTGAAGGGATGCTGAGATGCGTGGGAGAACTCCAGGAACGGTGGAAGCTGCGGATGCGGCAGATGATGCGGTGGTGACGGCTGGGATGTATGCTCTGGCTTGCGGGAGAGGCGGAAGGAAGCTGAGATCTGGGAGATTCACATGCGGACGGCTGAAGGAGCTGATAGCATGGCCTTGGACGCTTTGGATCACTCACGGGAGAAGAGGATGGGCTGCACGTGGGCTCCATCGGGCTGAGATGCACGGGCTGCTGGGAATTGTTGCAGTGAACTGGATGGCTGAACTTAGACTCCTTCTAGTGTGCAACTGGGGTTGAAACATGCGGTTGCCTGATCACCTGCGGTGATGTTTGGACCCAATGCGCATCTTAGCTTTGATTTATAATCACCTGCACCTCATAAAAATATAATATTAATGCGGCAATTTTATCATTATTTGTTAGCAATAATACTAATTTAAGTGATGTATAGATCGCACTTTTGTGCTCTCATCATATTTCTTTTTAATTACATATTAATTACAATCTTTCAGTTCTTAAAACATATTTTCAGATCTGAGTTTTTGTAATTAATCACATGTAATCAGATTTAATTCATGTTTAAGTCATTATATTTAATGTTCATGCATCACATATACATAACAATATGAATTAATACAAACAACATACATCTTATGTATTTGTTTTTTCACTTTTATTTTCAGATCTGATTTGTTCATTAAAATCATAGATCATATGAATCATAAATTTTATTTAGATCTAATCTAAACAATATTATGATTTCAGATTTATTTATGTTACAAATCTTAACACAAACATGCATCATATGCATTCAAAATTTCAGATCTAGTTAATCATGCATAATCAGCAATTAAATCAATCATAAATAATACTTTAGATCTAATCTAAGCATGCTAATGATTTCAGATTTAATTACAAGAATTAAAACATAAAAGTTTAAACATGAACCTGGCTCTGATACCACTGAAAGTGAATCCTAGGTTCTTCGGTGTTAAGCATGCTGATTTTTTTTTAAAAAAAAAACCATGGCTGAACCTGATCGGGTTGCCTACGTACCCCTTCATAAGGGGGATCAATCCATACGTAGTTCTTTTTAAGTTTTAAAACGCAGCGGAAAAATCGAATCAAATAATTTAATTCATGCATGCTTACACGATCAAATCTAGAAATCAGCACCTTAAGAACACATAGGATTATGCCGGAATCATTTAAACAATTATGCTAAAACTTTCATGCATGATTAACTATCAGATCTGAAACTTAAGAACTCTATTCCGATTAATCTCCGAATATCCATTGAATGGATTCTGGAGATATCTCCGTGAGGAGCCCCAAAAGAGGGTAAAACCTCGGGGAATCAGACCTAGATCTTGACACCATAATAAAAGATTAATGTAGGATTAATACCTTTTATGATGGATGAAACTTGTGGATCTGATCCTTGACTTCGCAGCCACGCACACGAATGGCCTCTACGAGAAGTCCACGCGAAGTTCCTGAAGAGATCCAATCCTGCGGAAGTGCTAGCTTGTGCAAAATTTCTTGAGGCTGAAATTTGATCTTCCAAACGCTATCAACTTTTGATCCGCCTTCTTGGAAGAACTTGGAGGAAAGGTTTAAAGGGATTGAAGAGGATTTAGATCTGATCTAAAGACTCTTATCAGGGACCCCTAACACTAATGGCGCGATGGACTTAGAGGAGGAAGAAATCAGCTAGATTGAATGCAGAATTTTTCCATGCATGAACTAGGGTTCCTCTCTTTTCTTTTCCCTTTTTTCTTCTTCTTTTTCTCTCTTTTTTTCTTGAATTCGACCACCAGATGATGGAGGTCCTTTTAATGTTGCTCTCCTACCTAACTTCATGCCAACCATCCCATATTTGTGGAGGATTTTGTGGGGTTTTGAATTTTGAATTCAAAATTCAAGTTCATGTGCCATTACATGATGAAGCTTGATCTAATCTAAACCATTCATCATGTTGCCACTTTCCTCTTTCAATTTCGAAATTCCCATGCCCCCAAATAGATTAGAGGGTCACGTGGTGATTTTATGATGATTAAATTCGAAATTCAACCTTAATTAGAAGTGAGATAAAGATAAGGATGACATATGTCATGAAGAGAGAGAATTTGATCTTATCCAATTCTTTTCATGAATTTATCTCTCCATTTCGACCCATCTAATGATGAAAGAGGTCCCTGATGTTGCCAAGTGTCCCATGGCACCATTAAATAAATTAAATTAATTTTTAATCATATTAAAAATCAATTTATGGCGCCATGCATGGATATGTGACAAGTGGATTTCAAGATCCGAACAGTTTCAGATCAAACCCATTTAATTTAATTAAATCCTAACAATTAGAATGATCCAATTACCATGGGTTGAACCTAATCCAATTAGCTCAATCCCTAATTAAGCACAAATTTAATCTAATTTAATTTGGTCAACCTAAGTCCTCTTGATTCAGACCTAATCCAATCAGGTCAAAAACCCTAATTGAGCCCAGAATTGAATCTAATTCAATTTGGCTCATCCTTAGTCTAATTACTCAATCCAATTGAGTTCATTAGCAATCTAATTACTAATTAATCCTCCGATAATTACTTTAATTATTTTATAAGATAATTTGCTAATCGAATTGACCAAATT
Source organism: Phoenix dactylifera (assembly GCF_009389715.1). Classification (NCBI taxonomy): domain Eukaryota; kingdom Viridiplantae; phylum Streptophyta; class Magnoliopsida; order Arecales; family Arecaceae; genus Phoenix; species Phoenix dactylifera. Next base: position 82,018 of record NW_024068268.1, read on the forward strand.
ACCCCTGAATGATTCTTAATCATTCATCAGCCTTCTTGATCAATCAGGAATCTTCTATGCGTGTGACCTCATAGGTTCGAACCTAAGCCGGTAGTATAGGAACGACTTCCTACACTAATCGATGTGACCATCTAGCAATGGTACCCGACGTCCGAATAGGCCGAATATATGCGAAGCAAATATTCTGGAACCCTGAACTATGGTTACTGTATAATTCAATCCCTTTGACTCTTAATGCCAAGATGACTTAGAGCTCACTGTCAACCCTATAATTAGTACATCCATTATGTGATTAACTTTAGATATCCCGTGACTCCTCATTGGGATTACCCTGGCCAAGGTTTTGCTAAATTAATCACAAGACATTATTCCTATTTCCAGGAGGGGTCAATTCCATCTTGACTCACAACTGACTACGCAAGTACTTGACTGCACCTAGTGACCTTCCGTCACTGAATTAGAAATTCAGGTAGTCCGGTACCAAAGTACAGTGAGTTGCTTGCTAGTCACAGGTTGCGGTCTCAGGTCAGAGGGCCAAACTTATACCCATATCCACTCGGAACATCTCTCGACAGTAGAGCGTTCCGGAATTGGTCACGTTCAGTGAAATGTACTCCTACACTTCACCTGTATGGCATACCAGTGTCTCCACACTCCTTGGTTAAGAGGACAACCAACGTATATGTCACACAACGACCTAATCTCGATAATGTTGTCGTCCTAGTAACAACATATTATTTGGTCGCGAACAAGTTTAAGGACTCAAAGATAAATCCTCCTTTATCATAACATAAGTCCTAAGGACTTCATCATATAAGAGTTCATTTGAAGATGAAATGATGAATAATGCCAAATAATACTTTATTAATTTGTCAATTTGTTTACAAAATTCAATCATCAATATGCTGACGATTGACATTTAGGATATAATTCCCAATTATGCAAGAGTCGACTCCCAGAGAAAAGCAAGGCAAAAAGTCAGAGAGATAATTTCGGACACTGAGAGCCGAGTCGACTCCCGCAAAGTCCGAGTCGACTCCGAGGCAGTTCAACCCCAAAGACAGAGGATTAGTTTTCGGGCTCTGAGAGCCGAGTCGACTCGAAGAGAATCCGAGTCGACTCGAGGAAGAAAATCAGAAAGTATGTCCTCTGGATTCCTGAGAATGAGCCGACCCCCAAGTGCCCGAGTCGTCTCTAGCTATTGGCGAGTCGACTCCAGTTTGGTCCGAGTCGACCCGAGGACAAGGCATGCACATTAATTCAAATTTGGAACAGTGGCCGAGTCGTCTCCAGTCAAGCACGAGTCGACTCCTGCAACAGGCGAGTCGACTCCAGATCGCGCGAGTCGACTCCGATCCCAACGGAAATATTGTCAGGAGGTACAGACTGTGTCCAACGGCTCTATTTTCGTCTCTAACGGCTAGTTTCTTATTTCCACGCCAACTAAAGCTATAAAATCAAGAGGAGAGCTAGGGGAGAAGGTATGGAAGTGGAAAAGAACATTTAGGAAAGAGATTTTAAAGAGATTACAAGGAAAATCTCCCATAAGCACAAAAGGGCCATCCAAAGCGAAATAGAGAGAAGAAGAGCATCCAAGTGAATCCCAAAGCTTCCTCTCCATCCGTGTGCTGCCTCAATGATCCTCTACCTCGTGCCAAATTAGAAGAGGGTCAAGTAAAGAAGAAGCCGAGTTCCTTCATCTTCAAAATTCGTTTGAGAGCTTCTCTTTACTCCATTTGTTTATATTTGCTATATTTGCTTAGTTAAGAAGCTTGTATTTGCTTTAAATTCGTGTTCTAATATCTTGTAACTTGATTCAATCAAGGGATTGAATCAAGGGGTTAAGGTTTGTTGGTGAGCCAAAGGAAAAACCAACATTGTAAGGTTGTGGTTGGTGAGCCTTTGGGAAAACCAACTGGGTTGATTGTGAACCCGGAAAACAATCGTTGTAAGGTTGTGGTTGGTGAGCCTTTGGGAAAACCAACTGGGTTTGATTGTGAACCCGGGAAAACAATCGGTTGGTTCTAGTCGGTGAGCCTGTGAAAACCGACCGAGTTCGTTGTGATCTCGCAAAACAACAAGTTGGGTTGTGAGCTTGTAAAACAACCGGCTGTAATCTGGAGGATTATAGTGAAATTTCCAAGAGGTCTTGGGGAGTGGATGTAGGTGCTGGGGTGCACCGAACCACTATATGTTTGTTGTGTTTGTGATGCCTTTTTGTCATTGTCTAACTTGCTCACTTACTTACTTAGATAAATTGCTTGCTTAACTCTTATCCGCGCATCCTTTAGTTGCAAGCATATTCAATTTACTTAATCAAGTCTCATTCAATAAATCAAACTGTTGCTAAGTTTAAATTCCACTGTGCATCTATACAACTTAGCATAATTAATTGAAAAGTTTTAGAAGTAGTATAAAAGTTTTAAAAGACCCAATTCACCCCCCCCCTCTTGGGTTGTATCTACTGGGCAACAATCCTAATCCACATACATTGATACTATACTGTAGAGGTTCAGTATGATTAATTTCAAGAAAGGCTATCTTCCGATGGACCATGGAATTAACCTCTATAAGAGGGATTGTCCGACAACCCCTCAAGAAAGAGAGAGTATGGATAGAATTTTATATGCTTCGACAGTGGGATCTATAATGTATGCCATGACATGTACTAGACCAGACGTGGCATACTCACTAGGAGTAGTGAGCAGATACCAGTCTGATCCAGGTAGTGTTGCCCAAGGTGACAAGCCAAGAGGGGAGGGGGTGAATTGATTTTTCTAAATTTTTAATTCCTTAATTGAGTTAATTGATGAGTGAGTGATTTAGTTAATATTGATTGAGTGCATGTAGTGAAGTTAGAACAATACACAATGCAAACACACAAGAAGTATAGTGGTTCGGTGCTCTCCTAAGCACCTACGTCCACTCCCCAAGCGACCCCTTGAAAATTTACTATAATCCTGCGGATTACAATCGGATTGTTTTTCGGGCTCACAATCCAAAAATCTTAACACTTTGGTTTTCCGGGGTTACCAAAACCTATGTTGGTTTTACGGGCTCACCAACAAATCTTCACCCTTGGTTTTACGGGTTCACCAACTAACCTACACCGTTGGTTTTACGGGCTCACCAACAAACCTTACAAGTTGATTAAGAAGAAAAGAGTTGAAACTCCTAGATGAGCAAATATAACAATTATAAGCTACAAAGAAGAGTTTAGAATATAGTTATCGTTTTGATAAGGCTTTTCTCTTCTTTGTCAAGATTACTTCACTCTTCAAGGGTTGGTGGAGCTCTTAATGCCTCTTAGAATCTGCTCAACCACTTCCTTTTGGCTCTTTGAATGAAGCACTTAATTGAAGAGGGCTAGGGCTTGCTTTTTCTTGAATGAACTTTGATTTGTTTGCAAAAGATACTTCCCCTGATGAATAGTGTCACTTTAAAGTATATACTTTTCCACATCTATTGGTCACTCCTCATTGGTTAGATTTGAAAAACTAGCCGTTACTAGATGTTGGGAGGTCAAAAAGTACTTCTGCAGAACTAGCCGTTATGCCCTTGCCCGTGCTGGGGTCGACCCAAACTTTACTGGGGTCGACTCAACTTACTGTTCATTGGACTTAGGGTCGACTCAACTTTCTCTAGGGTCGACCCAATCTTCACTGGGGTCGACTCCTGCTACAGTGGGGTCGGCCTTCTCAGGAACCACAGAAACTTACATTTTCAGCTGTTTTCACTGGGGTCGACTCAACCTTTCTTAGGGTCGACCCAAGCTACAGTAGAGTCGCCTCAAGTTCCATTGGGGTCGACCCTCTCAGGGATTCCAGAGACATAGTTTTGAACAACATAACCTTGGGGTCGACTCATGTTCAGTTGGGGTCGGCTCCATTGGGGTCGACTCAAGTGTTACTGGGGTCGGCTCTAGCTGGGGTCGGCTCAAGGAATCTTGGGGTCGACCCTCTCAGTGAATTCCAGAGACTTGTTTTCTTGAGACTTGAAGCTGGGGTCGACTCAAGGTTCTTGGGGGTCGGCTCCACTCCTGGGGTCGACTCATGCATACATGGGGTCAACTCCACTTACTGTTCATCTATGCCATTTTTGCAGGGGTGTGCCAGATGGTTCCATAATGTCCCAGGGTCGACTCCACTTATGTTGGGGTCGACTCATTCCACACATTGCTGCATCTTAAGGTTAGACTAATCTATATAATCAATGAAATATATTTCAAGCAATTTTGAGTGTATGCTACAGTAGTGCTACATACTTTTAACAATGAAAATCACTGTCTTACCCTTTAAGAGTATATTTCATTTGAAACCTTGCTGAATTAGAATTAAGAATTCTCTATCTCTTTTCTATCACAAATTTTATTTCGTTGTTAATCATTGGAAGACATCTTGATCTCATTCTCTTAATGTATCGAGGGTGTCGTATTCATTAGTGATATATCACATTAAATTGTATTTCTAATTTGATATTTTCTCAATAGTTGTGTCAATCATCAAAATAACACTATCATCCTCAATCTCCCCCTTTTTGATGATTACAAAACATTGAGTATGAACAGATTGATACTTCTATTAAAATTAGGAGTTTTGTTTTAGAAAGAGCTCAAGTTGCTGAATTTTAGCTTTTCAAATTTGAAAGTGAGGCTCCCCCTCTTTCATCCAAATATTGCCAATTTGACCTTTTGATTTTTCTCCCCCTTTCTTTTATATTTTATTAAGGATGAAACTTCAAAAATTTGAGATAAAGCAAGAGTTTCAGGTTATGTATCGAGGCATAAGAAGTATGTGCCAAATTCAGAAATTTTGATTGAAAATTGAGACTTTCTTGTTTTTTTTAAACAAATTTTCATTGTTACATATTGCTCCCCCTTAAGTTAATCCAAACTTATTTCTCACTCTATATTGCAACTTCTTTCTTTTCTTATTTCTCCCCCTTTTTGTTCTCATCAAACAAGTGTATAGCAACAGGTAAGTAGAAGCAGTAAATGATAAAAAAATTCAAGTTTCATTGATCAAAATGGAACATTATAGTACATTAATGCCAAAAGTACAATATTCTTCAATTAAGGTGCAAAGTACATCAATCAAGTAAAATGCATATGAGAACTAGATAATTCCTAGGCACTAGTCATGATGGACTCTTGTAGTGCTAACATCGGGCCTAGGGGGTATCTAATAGCTGTGATCTAGTCCTCATCCTCCTAGCATAGGTGGCGAGGGAAGGTCTGGCCTAATGGAACTGAGTCTTTCGTGGACCTCGGTGAGCTGGGTGACTCTGTACCGAAACCTCTGACTCAGCTGCTCGGGGCATAGATGGACCATGAGCCTCTCTCTCTCTAATGCTATCACCTGGTCTCTGAGGCCTCTAATCTCAGCATTCATACTGTCCAACCTGCGCATCATATCATCAGAGAGGGTCCTCACCTGAGCTGACACAAGCTCAGTCATCCTACTCCACAACTCCTCTGTACATCCAGTAGGTGTGGATGACGAAGGTCCAGCCTCTGAAGGTGCTGTAGGATAATCCGCAGGTACCTCAGCCTCAGGGATAGAGTTTCCAATCTCTGGTGCATCACCCTCTGGTGCATGTATCCCTGCTCCTCCATGCACCCACTGCCCGTCCACCTTCTTATAACCCATGCGACTAGGGACCGTGCAGTGTAGATATCAGTAAATAGCAGATGCCTGGATATCTCTCCCTCCACAGATATGTCATACTGCCTGAATATCAGTATGCGTATCATACCATAGGGCAAAGAAACTCTCAATTTGCATATGGCCTCTCGCATCTGCCTGATCATCATAGCTGGAAGATTCAGGGGAATATCCTGAATGACATGCTCCATAATGACCATGTCTCGCTCAGATATGTGATCAAATCTTCCACTCTTCAGAAACAAAATCCGACCTATGAAGTTGTGCAACAACCTCATCTCAGCTGATAGAGAGCTAGCTATCATATTTTCGGAGTAGTCAAAGTCATCTCTCTCAAAGATTATCTGTAGAGCCCTCAACTTGCTCTCTGGTCTTTCTGGTGTGACTCCTTCGCAGGGGAGATGAAGCAACTCACTCAAACTTGCTTCTAAAATCCTAACCCTTACTCCTCGGACCTTAGACTCAAGCCCTCCCGGTCCAACTTTTAGGAAGGCATAGAACTCACGAACCAAGCCTGGGTAGGTCACCAAATCTAGGGAGCAAAGATACTCCCATCCTTGCCTTCGGATCCAATCCCCCAAACGGAACCCCTCTTGATCCAAAAATTCGGAGTGGATCCTTCTCCCCGTGGTTACCGGTCTTCTCATATATTTTGCAAGTTGAACTGAAGGGGAAGGAGGTAGAGGAGGCTCTACACGTGTCTTACCTTATGGGGGCACTGTAGAAGAATCTCTAGCATGTCTATCTACAAGGGTTGGCCGTGAGACTCTCCCGGATCTCTTAGCAACGGCTCGCTTGGGTCCCATTTTCACCAAATGCTTCCTTAGGTCTTGATTCAACAGCTTGGGGAAGCAATCTTCTACTGTTTGGAGGTGATTGGAAGAGATTGAAAAGTGGAAAATAGGATTTTAGGAAGAGGACAAATGAAAATAGTGCCCCAAAATGGCTCTCGGGTCCCTCTTTAAAAAACAGGGTCCCGCCGTTGGGTCGACCCCAGATTTTTCTTGGGTCGACTCAAAGTGGGGTCGACCCCATTCTGGCTCGGGTCGGCCCCAGTTCAGGCTTTTTAATTTTTTTTTTTAATTCTTTCTTTCTTCCAATCCTTACCAAATCTTTATGGGACATTGATATATGAGTAAGGAGTCTATAAATAACTAATTTGACTAAAGTTTCATGGGTTTTTCAAAATGGAAGGAGAGTATCATGAGACAACTTGTTCCTTTTATTTGTTTTCAATCAAAGGGATCACATATGCCTGATTCCCTCCTAAGCATGCAAAATCTATCTTCACTTAAAGGTTTTGTAAATATGTCAGCTAGTTGTTTCTCGGTACACACATGCTCAATACATACATTCTCATTTTGTACATGATCTCTAATGAAATGATACCTTATTTTAATATGTTTAGCTTTAGAGTGCTGAACCGGATTTTTGGTATGGTTAATGGCACTAGTGTTATCACACTGTGGAATGATTGAGTAAACCCCTATTTGATTTTGATGAGCTTAAAGTATTTGAGTATATTTTATATTGTACTAATGAATTCAATCTAGTATTTCAGGTAAACATGTGTGAATTTCTGTTTAAGTGCTTCAAGCTTTGGTTCAAAGTAATTTGGATAAGTATTGGACTCAATTTGAACCAAAGTCTGCATCTCGAGTCGACTCTGGAAGATTACGAGTCGACTCCGAGTGGTTTAAAGGTTCTGGCACAAGCTCGAGTCGACTCCGGTACTCTACGAGTCGACTCCAACTGAGAACATACAGAAAGACAAAAATAAGAGTTTCAGACACTGTCAGCGAGTCGACTCCAAAAGGTTTCGAGTCGACTCCAATGCTTGCCGAGTCGACTCCCGACGGTTCCGAGTCGACTCCGAAAGGTAACAGACAGAAAGACAGAACGATGGATTTTAGACCCTGTTACCGAGTCGACTCCAGAAGGTTACGAGTCGACTCCGACGTTTGGCGAGTCGACTCCTAGTTGTGTCCGAGTCAACTCCCAGAGGAAAGAAGTCTGAAAGGCAGAGAACCAATTTCGGAAACCCCGTGAACGAGTCGACTCCAAGAGTTCTAGAGTCGACCCCCAAGTCAGCCAACTCGACTCCAACAAAGCGCGAGTCGACTCCAAGGCAGATCAGTTCAATAAACAGAGAATCGGTTTTTCGGACTCTGAGAACGAGCCGTCTTCCGAAGATCTCGAGTCGCCTCTCAAGACAACCGAGTTGACTCCAAGAAAACTCGAGTCGACTCGAGGAAGAAAAACAGAAAGATGGGTTTCTAGAATCCTGAGAACGAGTCGACTCCTAAGTGCCCGAGTCATCTCCAGATGTTGGCGAGTCAACTCCAGGTTTGGTCCGAGTCGACTCCAGGACGGGACGAACACTTTAATTCAAATCCTGAACAGTGGGAGAGTCGTCTCCAGTAATGCGTGAGTCGACTCCAGCAATAGTCGAGTCGACTCCAGATCGCACGAGTCGACTCCGATCCCAACGGATACATTGTCAGGATGTGCAGACGGGACAGAACGGCTATGAATCAGTCTCTAACGGCTATTTTTCGAATGGAACCACTTAAATAGCCAGAGTGAGCAGTAGTAGACAATAAGAGAGCTATTCCATCTGAGCATTAAAGCATTTCAACTACCAAGAACTTTTTAAGAGTAAATACAAGCAAAAAATGGAAGAGGTGCATTCAACTCAATCCGAGAAGTACTTCCTTCGCATTCAAGGCTCTACCACTGTCCTCCAACCTTCAGTGCTTTCAAGAGGAGACTCAGAAATCGAGAAGCCCCTACTTCTCCATCTAAAATCTGGTTGAGGTCTTCTAACTTTACTTTGCTTATATTGTTCTCACATTTGCCTTTTTAGAAGGTTTCTTTGTGAATTCCCAAACTATTTTTTTTTTCTTACTTGATTCAATCAGGGGATTGAATCAAGGGTTGTAAGGTTTGTTGGTGAGCCAAAAATAAAACCAACGGTGTAAGGTTGTGGTTGGTGAACCGGAAAAACCAACTGGGTTTGATTGTGAACCCGAAAAAACAATCGGATGGTTCTAATTGGTGAGCCTGTGAAAACCAACCGAGTTCGTTGTAATCTCGTGAAAATAACAAGTTGGGTTGTGAGCTTGTAAAACAACCGGCTGTAATCCTAGGGATTATAGTGAACTCCCAAGTGCGGCTTGGGGAGTGGACGTAGAAGAAAGAGTTAGCTCCGAACCACTATAAATTTTTCTGCGTTTGTATTGGTTGTTGTCTCTTCCTCTCTCTCTTCACTCACTGCATCTAGTAAACTAACTAATTTGCTTGCTATAGATTTAGTTAATTACTTATTATATTTTTAATTGGTCAATATTTAATTAAAACCCAATTCACCCCCCTCTTGGGTTGTCTCCTTGGGCAACAAGTGGTATTAGAGCAGGTGCTCTTATATCGATTGGTGTTCCAATCCTTAAAAAGAGTTAAAGATTAAGATGACAACCCCTTTTGGATCTTTTCTTAGTGAGGGGCAATCCACCAATAGGCCTCCATTGTTCAATGGAGCTAACTATACCTATTAAAAGGCTAGAATGAGGATATTTATCCAAGCCCAAGATTATGATGTGTGGAGCATCATAATTAATGGACCACATATTCCTTCTATGTATGTTGATAACATTGCTATACCCAAGCTTGAAAAAGATTGGGATGATAATAATAGAAGAAAGGCATAACTAAATGCCAAAGCAATGAATGTTCTTTATTGTGCTTTGGATCCTAATGAATTCAATAGAATCTCTACTTATAATTCTGCAAAAGAGATATGGGATAGACTTGAAGTGGCCCACGAGGGCACAAATCAAGTCAAAGAATCTAAAATTAACATGCTAGTTCACAAATATGAACTATTTAAAATGGAGTCTAATGAAACTATTTCTTGCATGTTCACAAGATTTACTGATATTATCAACGGCTTAAAAAGCCTTGGCAAAAGTTATACTAACAGTGATCTTGTCAGGAAAATTCTTCGCTCTTTACCAAGGTCATGGGAAGCCAAGGTCACGACAATCCAAGAAGCAAAAGACTTGAACAAGCTGCCACTCCAGGAGCTTCTTGGATCTCTAATGACGCATAAGCTCACAATGAAACAACACAACGAAGAAGAATCCTTCCATAAGAAAAAGGTAATTGCCCTCAAGTCTACTTCTTCTAACAAGGATCTTTCTTGCAGTAGCAAGTGAAGAAGAAGACAATGAGGAAGATGACGAAGAGGCTCTCCTTGTGCGAAAATTTAGAAGATTCATCAATCGGAAGAAGCCCTTCCATAAGAGAAGAGTTTCCTCGAGTTCCTTCAACAAGGATAAAGGTAAGGAAAGGAAAAGTGAGGAAATCGGATGCTATGAATGCAAGAAGCCGGATCATTTCAGAGCGGACTGTCCCTTGCTGAAGAAGAGCAACAAGTACAAAAAGAAAAAAGCTCTTATCACCACATGGACTGACTCTGATAAGTCATCATCATCATCGGAAGAGGAACAAGAGGAGAAAGCTAATTTCTGCCTTATGGCAAATGAAATAGAGGTAATGTCTGAAACTCATTTAGATTTTACTTTTGAAGAATTGTATGATGCTTTTAATAAACTAATGGATGAATATAGGATAATAAACCTTAAAAACAAAGAATTGAAGCTAGTTAATCAGTCCTACATTCATAAAAATGATAAATTGATTAAGAAAAAGAATTCTATTATCAAAGAATACTTAGAACTTAAAACAAGCAACCAATTGCTAACTCAAAAAACTGATGCCTTAATTAAAGATAAAGAAAGTCTAACTAAAGAAATCTCCGAACTAAAAAACAGTAATCATACTGTTGCCCAAGGTGACAACCCAAGAGGGGGGGTGAATTGGGTTTTCTAAAAATTATGTTCCCTAATTTTTACTTTGAATAGAATGCAGCGAAATAATAAGATGTTATTTACTTAAGCTCTAGGCAATTACAAGTAAAGCAGTGAAAAATTAAGCTAGAGCAATTATACTATGGCTTTAGGGTGCAATTGATCTAAAATTAACTTATAGTTGTATGATCAATTTTAATCTATGTGTATGGTAAGAATGGAGTGGAAGCTAAGCAAACTCTAAACAATCACTTATAACTCTATAGAAAACAAAGCTAGAGATATTACACAATCAAGCATGAATGTAAGGCATGAAATACAAGAGATAAGGCATCACAAACACAAAGATGTATAGTGGTTCGATGCACCCCAGCACCTACATCCACTCCCCAAGACCTCTTGGAAATTTCACTATAATCCCTCAGATTACAGTCGGTTGTTTTACAAGCTCACAACCCAACTTGTTATTTTGCGAGATCACAACGAACTCGGTCGGTTTTCACAGGCTCACCGACTAGAACCAACCGATTGTTTTCACGGGCTCACAATCCAACCCAGTTGGTTTTTCCAAAGGCTCACCAACCACAACCTTACAACGATTGTTTTCCGGGTTCACAATCAACCTAGTTGGTTTTCCCAAAGGCTCACCAACCACAACCTTACAAAGTTGGTTTTTCTTTTGGCTCACCAACAAACCTTAACCCCTTGATTCAATCCCTTGATTGAATCAAGTTACAAGATAATAGAGCAAGAGTTTAAATCAAATACAAGCTTCTCAAATAAGCAAATATAGCAAATATAAATAAGTAAAGTAAAGAGATGAAGCCCTCAAACAAATTTGTAGATGGAGGAACTCGGCTTCTTCTTTACTTGACCCTCTTCTGATTTTGCACGAAGTAGAGGATCACCGAGGCAGCACACGGATGGAGAGGAAGCTTTGGGATTCACTTGGATGCTCTTCTTCTCTCTATTTTGCTTTGAATGGCCCTTTTGTGCTTTTGGAAGATTTTTCTTGTAATCTCTTTGAAATCTCTTCCCTAAATGTTCTCTCCCACTTCCATACCCTCTTCCCTAGCTCTCCTCTTGATTTTATAGCTTTAGAGGGAGTGCAAACAAAAATCTAGCCGTTAGAGACAAAAATAGAGCCGTTGGAATCAAGAAAAAACTAGCCGTTATGCCTCCCAGCGTGCTCGAGTCGACTCGGCTGAAGCAGGAGTCGACTCGGCTGAAGCAGGAGTCGACTCGGCTAAAATAGGAGTCGACTCGTGAATAGTAGTCTGCCGGCACTGTAGCTGGGAGTCGGCTCCGCACTGTAGCGCTGAAGTTGGAGTCGACTCGAGATCACTGTAGCGCTGAAAATCAACTCTCTGTCTTTTTGTTTGTTCTCAGTCGGAGTCGACTCGTAGAGTATCGGAGTCGACTCGAGCACTGTTTCTTGAAACTCTAGAGTGCCAGAGTCGACTCTGAACTTCCAGGAGTCGACTCGAGGACTATTCTTTTGAATCTTTCTTTGAATTTGCTCCTCCAACTTAAATCCTTTGAACTTGAAACTTGGGCAAATAAATTGTAGCTTTCTTCTAACTTTTCTTGAGAGCTTTTGAGGCCTTCTTGTATTTTTCCGACTTGCTATGTTCCTTGCAAAACAAATTGTCTTTCTTCTTGCAACACAAACATTAGTATTTATACTTCAAGGTTTTGTGATCATCAAAATCAATCTTTAAATCAATCTTTGGGTCATCAGTCTTCCCCTTTTTGATGATGACAAAACTTGGAGTATATGCAATATAAACTATATTGTGTTCTAGAAGTAATGCATAGCTAAGTTGCATGAAGTAGAAAACATATATATTTAAAACATACTTCATGATAATGCTTTAGATTTAATCAGCTTAACACAATCAACATATTTCAATTTAAGCTGATTTGTATTCAATTCAAAACATAAAGCATTATGAGCATATACTTAGATATTTCTCCCCCTTTTTGACAACATCAAAAAGGTTGTAAGATAATGAAACATTAAGCACAAAGATAAGAATACTCCAATATGTCTTTTTCTTTTTGTACTCTAATTTGTATGTCAAATTATTGCAAGAATATGAATCATATAACTCAAGGCAATAATGTTAGAAAAAGATTAATGAGCATAGATCAGAGCCAATTATAATGAGAACACATCGAATGTGGTTCCAAAGATAGTTTTCAAATCAAGTGTAGATGGAATCTTTCTCAAGTTAATTCAAGAAGTACCAAGAATGATATTCAAAGAAAGCACGAATGAAAATCTAACCATTCTTTAATAATAAGTATGAAAGCTTGTTCATTTAAGATCTTTTGCCCAATATATTAAGTATTTTAGCAACATGAGAGCAATTGAGCTAATTTTAGAATATAAGAAAAATTTTTTTATATATAACATTATGTTGGATCATTAATTTTTAATGGCTTCAAAGTTCTTTCAAAAAAAAATATTGTGGCATACATATCAAAATATGAATTCATAAAATTTATGATATATCTTAGATAAAATGCAAAGCTTGGAAAGTTCTTTTAGAGTTCTTTTAAAGACTTTCTTTTATTCCTTAAAAATAAGCACATTTTGGTACATATAATAATGAATTGGCACAAAATTGAAGTTCTAAAGAGCAAGCCAATTAGGACTCATTAGTGAATTCCAAAATAGATTTTCTGAGAGATACTCAAGAAAATTCTACACATTATTCTCTCCCTTTTTCATTAAGTTAGAGGCTCTTAAGATCAACTGTTTGAATTGCAATTTGGTTCATGATTAACCAAATAACAAGCCTCAAGGTGTATCATACAAATTTTCAGATTTAAATTTCAGATGATACATAATGGAGAGTATTAGGATCACTTCTCATTTAATATTCTTTCTCTCTCCTTTAGTTATGAATTTATGCGATTGAGCTCCATATGATATCTCCTCCTAAAAATTTTCTCTCTTTTCCTTAATTGAACATTCCATTTAGGAGTTTAGAATTTGAAGATAATGTTCAATAAAATTGTCAATCTCAAAAATATATTTTCTATAAGTTTCAGCTTATTTTCATAAGACTCAAGGTTTGAGATAAGACAACCTTTATAGAACTCATCTCAAGGTATAAACTTATTATATAATTAAAGCAAGTCTTGCAATATAAGGAGGTTCATCAAAATCAATCCATAAAAATCCAGGTATGCATCAAATTAAAGTAATTTTTAGGATAAGATACTGAATATCTAAAGCTCCCCCTCAAAAGATGCATTCCTCTTTAATCATTCTTTTCTTTTGTTGAATTTCAGATTTTAATGACAAGTGTGAATAAAACTGAAATTCTATGATCTAGAATTAGAGTGATCTAGAATTATTCAAAATTTATAGCAATCACTCTTTTTAATCTTTCAAGAACAAGTTATGCTTCCTCTTAATTTTTGGGAAAATGTACTGAAATATTAATCAGAAAATGATTCATTTGAAGCTTAAATTCTTTCAAAAGCATTTACATTTTCTTTCTTTTAAGAATCATTTGAGTGAGCTGAAATGTTTCTAGACTTAAGATCATTCACTCTTTTAATAATATATATATATATATTTTGATGGAAGTCTTTCATAATGTAGGAGAGAGAAAAACATATAGATGATCATTGAAGTATATATATAGTTATAGAACTCAATTTCTTAATCATAGTTTTTCAGCAACGTATACATGAAGCACAATAAATCTTTTTAATATCAAAATAAAATTATATATTCAAAAATATTTGTTTGCAATCAAGATCATTGAAAGACACATCATTTAGACTAATATTAGTACACTTTAACAATAAGAAAAGATATGTTTCGGATGCGTATCGAGACAATCAACCAAGGGGTCAAAATTAATTCTGTTTTTCTTATATTAAAATTTTTATTTAGAAATCATATTGAGTTATTCTCCTGAATGACGTGATCATTGAAGCATACAACTAAGGTTACAAAGATGTAACGATATAAGCATTTTTAAGTTAAGTTTAAGCTTTTATACAAAATCAGATTATGAAATTTCATAAGAATTTCCAAGAAGGCTTTCAAAATTATAATTTGAGATATGTATCTTCTACATTGTAGCTCATCTTAATTTACTAAGATTGAAAACACATATTTCAATAATATTAGAGCACTTTCAGAATCTTTGTATTTAATTTTGAGTTTTGATACAAAATGGAGGATATTTTAACAAGTATTAGGATATTATGTATCAAAGTTAGGCAAGTAGAAAGATAGATCAAGATTAATTCATTTTGCCTAAATAGAGATATCTTTCTCTTCTCCTTTTTACAAATTTATTTAACTTTCAGATTTTAAAGATGATTGTGAACGACAAATCTGAAATTTCTTTTCAATAATACCTAAAAATTTATGCAGTATTTCAAACATTCAATCAAATTATCTAAGCATGGAGCATTACAAAATATTGAGAACCCATAATTCAAAACATCATTCCACATGCAACATATATTATGTGTTAAGTCATGCATTAGAATATTAAGAGTAAGCATGTCAAGGATCAAAATCAATTCTTTTCAAATAAACTCCCCCTATTTAATTATAATCTTGCACTGATTTCATCCTTAAGGTGTGTTTCCAAGTGACTAAAAATTTGAATTGATTCTTCTTATATATTTTCATTTACTTTGTCTTTCATTTTTACTTTCTTATGCTCTATACTCTATTTGCTCCCTATCCGGTGGAGTTGGAAGGGGCACGAGGTACTACCACTAGCCTTCCTCTTGTGCCGTCCCTAATATACCCTACACCGAATAGTTGGGTCAAATAGTGCCGGGTACTACCACTAGCCTCCCCATTGGCACCATCCCTATGATGAGCAATATAGAAAATTTAAAAAGTTCACTTCAAACTCTTCCTGTTTAAGTGTAATTAATTACGGATTTTACCCCTTCCAAATGTGCTGAATATATTATGCTTGTTTTGCTTTTTCTTAAGATTGGAGTATTTGTCTTTGCTTAGATTTTACATCTCTTGAATAATATCCATTTTCTTTTCTTTATCTCTCTCTCTTTTTGTTATTCTCAAGTAATTTACATGAAAGAGCAGAATAAAGAAATAATCTTATGTATCATATAGATGTATATCATGCAAACAACTTTTTCATTGTGCTCAAGGATTCATAATTTCTCACAAGTTATTTTAAATCAAAATTTTAAGCATAAACTTGTGTATTTCATGGTTATGACATAGGCAAAGATATATTTTAGTTTGGGCAAATCATGAAACAATTTCTAAAAGTATAAGTCAATCAATATATATATATAGACATGATATCAAAAATTAATAATTAAAGACCTTAATCATACCATAATAAGATTTAAGTTATTGACTTTGCTCAATTAATTTATGAGAGAGGTATCTAGAATTACCAATTCATTCTGCATTCTTCAGTCAAAAACCTACTAGATTTCTTATGTACGAATTTTTGGCTGAAGAAGGTCCTCTCTCTTGTTTGCATGTGAATGTTTATTGTATCTTACATGGAGATATCCTTCAAGTTGAAATCTCTCATTTTCTTGCTCAAGGATCCTGCATTATTAACAAACTCCTTTTCTTTCTTGAAAGAAAGTCATTAGTTTCTTCAAGATACAAAACATTCATCCAACATATTTCATAACTAGATGACTCAACATAAGATATGACAATAATTGAATGTTGAGTCACTTTACTCAAGAGATTGCCTAAATATAAGCAAGCACATGTCACTTGAACTAAAGAGATAATTTCATTAACCAAGATGGTTCAAGGACAAGCATGTGAGGCAATAGGAAGATTTATCAAGGTCAAATCAATTTCTTATTTTCAGAATCAATTTTGCTTAGATTCTATTTGCTTAAGATAATTATCAATAAGATATGCTAGCTAAGTTTTAATCAATTTATCTTAAATAGTTGTTTCTATCAAAATTCAGATTATGATTCATTTGTTATCAATATGATTCATTAGAGTTAGATTGAAATCTTGCATAAGGACACATAATGAGCATACAATCAGGTCTACTAGCTGTATGATGAAATAATTATTCTATCATACTTCAATACAGCTTTAAAACAATAGATCTACTTTGCTCATCCTTTTAAAATTCTACAAGATGGGGTCATAGACATACCTTCTTCATGCCAATCCTCTATAAGAGTTTTCTTGTGGACTAACTTTGGTCAATGAAGATCTCCTTTCTTGTTTGTCTTAATTTGGAGTTCGAAGGAAAATGTTAATTCATTCATTATACATATTTCAAACTCACTTTGCATGAGCTTAGTAAAATCTCCATATAAATCTTCATTAGTAGAACCAAAAATGATGCTATCAATGTATGCTTTGAGCAAGCAAGATATCACAATTTTTTTAATGTATAGATTTATCATTAAAAAAGTTACTCAAGCTTTTATATATCATGCTTTTGATGCTTGTTCCAAATCACATATTGCTTTATCATATTTGTAATGAGTGTTTTCAAATAAGGTGGTTATTTTACATAGATCTTTTCTAATGAAATAACCACATAGGAGTGCATTCTACACATTCATTTGACAGAATATAAAGCTCATAAAGCAAGCAAATGATAATGGTGATCTTTACTTCTAATCATGCAAGAATTTCATCAAGATCTATTTCATCTTTTCTTGATTTAGTCTTTTAGTAGTCATCAATTTTTCTTCATTAAGTGCATTTCTGAAAAACTCAATTTGGTTCTAATTATTAACAAGTTTTCAGATTGTTATATGTAAAAGATTAACCATATATATATAATTTGATTTTAGTATCTTGATAATAAATCATTAATCTCATAAAGAATAAAATGAATTGATATTTCTACAACTAGAATCTTTTCATTGAGTGTTCTATATGCATTGCTTGATGAATGATATCCAAAGATAGAAATATCTTTATTAGATTTGGCATTATTTTCAAAAGACCATATCAAGCATAACATATACTACTGAAAAATATGAAAGATATGCAATAGATCATTTTCTATTTTTCAGAAGATCAAATGGAGTTTTCATCAAAAATAGATCTAATAGAAACCATATATATGACAAACAATGATGATAGCTTTTAACAAAAAATCATTTAAGTAGATGACTATCATACAACATTGCCTTTTTCATTTCTTCAAGGATTCTATTAATCCAATTTTACCTATGGTGTTCTTGGTGCAGAAATAATTGTATTCAATATTATTTTCTGTGCACAACTTAATACAAAATTGGTTTTCAAAAACTATGCCATGATACTTCTTTGTTTTCATAGTTTGCAAACCTTTTTCATTTGAACCCTTTTTGTGAGTTTGTGCCAATGTAGAAAATATTTCAATTTGAGTGCCAAGAACAAAACTAATGTAAGCTTTTGAAAACTTAGTGATGGAAACAACATCTTTAGATTTAGAAATTGATTTTTGTTTGTTTTCTTAGTTAACATGCATAGCAAACTTTGACTTTTCAGAAGATAATCTAAGTAAGCCAATGGCAAGGTCTTTTGAGATTTAGCACATACTAGCATGAGTTGATTTTATATGCCAAAGATGGTTTCTTTAATCTTGGTATTCATAGTGCATATATTCAAAGGCATACCAAGTACACATTTTCATATCTATGATCAATAAACAATAATGCCATTGATAAAAACTCTCAATCAAGCATATAGAGAATTCATAGAGTTATTCTTAATAAATTAATTAATCATTTAGCAACTTATCCAATAGTGAGTAAAGCATACTATAAAATGAAGTGATTTGATTATATTTCCAAAAGTATTTTCTATATCACAAAATTGATCAATACTTGCAATTCATATTTTAATCAAATACTAAAGCAAAAATAATGATGAGATGCAAGGGTTACTGATTTCATTATTATTATTAATTTTTTTTTTAAAATTACTTTTCATAAGTATATTTTAAGTTTCATTTTTTGACGTGTGTCTAGAACACCCATTTATATGAAAGTTCTATTTGTTCCATGGGTATCTTGGCACACCTATGTCTACATCCTCATATTTTCATTTTGGGTACCCAAGCTTGCTTGGGTCCTTGAGAGTTAGGACATATAGTTTCTTTTGGAACCCAAATTTGTTTAATTGTAATAACTTTATTACTTGATTTAATTATGTTAGAACGATAGGTAAAGTTTTTATGCCCGTTCTTTTCATGTTTGAAATAAGTTATCTTATTTAATGGTTTGCTTTGTGAATTGATAACCTTTTTCTCTAGAGATTTATTGTTAAGTAAAGGAGTCAAGCCAAGTTTTGATTTATCATAAGCAACATATTGGCTTTCAAACATCATTTTTAGTCTTTCTGAACTTACAGTGAATTTGTTAATAAAAGATTTTAATTGGTTAATTTCTTTACTTAAGTTTTGATTTTCTTTAATTAAACTCTGATTTTTTTGAATCAATTGTTCTAAATTTAACCTTAAGCTTTCATTTTCAGAATTTAGTTTATCTTGTATTTTATCACTAGAATTTCTTTCTTTTGAAATTTTCAGATTTTGTTTCTTAAGATTTTTATTCTTCATAGCTAATTTTCTACATTCACCATACAAATCATGAAAAGCATTTAAAAGTTCATCATAAGAAAATTCTTCTTGAAAATCATTTGATGTAAAAGTAGATTCAGATTTTACCTTATCTTCTTGTGCCATAAAGCACAAGTTAGTTACCTCTTGTAGTTCTTTGGAGCTAATATCATCATTGTTGCTCCTAGCTTTCATTTTCTTGCTTGACTCTTCCTTGGTCAAGGCTTTCTTGCTTTTTATCTCTTTCTTCCTTTCTTCTTGCTTCCTCTTCTTCTTTGTCTTTAGGAAGCTTTTGAATCTTTCGGTGTTTGGGAATGGATCCTTGTTTTCATCACTGAATTCTTTATTTGTTGTTCTTTCTTCCTCGAGTCGACTCGGGTTAACTTGGAGTCGACTCGACTGACTTGAGAGGCGACTCGAGATCTTCGGGAGACGTCTCGTTCTCAGAGGCCGAAGAGTTTGTTTTCTGTCTTTTGAACTGTCCTGCCTCGGAGTCGACTCGGGCTTTATTGGAGTCGACTCGGCTAACTTGGGGGTCAACTCTGAAATACTTGGAGTCGACTCGTTCACAGGGTCTCCAAAACTGAGTCTCTGCCTTTCAGACTGTTTTCCTTTAGGAGTCGACTCGGACAAACTGGGAGTCGACTCGGCTGATGTGGGAGATTCTGCAGTCTCACTATTAGTATGTAATTGAAGCACATGTGAGCTAATTTGAGATTTATCATAAATAATTTCTAAAGTATCCCAAATTTCTTTAGCAGATAAGCATGCAGAAATCTTATTAAATATAGTTTCATGAAAAGCACAATATAGTATGTTCATAGCATTAGCATTCAATTGTGCTAAGTCTTTTTCATTAATAGTTTGAGAGAGTGTGTGAAGGTCATTTATTATGATATTCCATAAGTAATAGTTTTGTGATTGAATAAAAATGCGCATGCGTGCTTTCCAATATATGTAGTCTATGCCATTAAATAGTGAAGGCCTATCAATTAATTGTCCCTCTTCTAGAAAACTATCTATTTGAGTTGTCATGATCTTTGACTTTTGATCATGAGATCAATAATTAATCTTAGAGCACCTGCTCTGATACCACTTGTTGCCCAAGGTGACAACCCAAGAGGGGGGTGAATTGGGTTTTCTAAAAATAATGTTCCCTAATTTTTACTTTGAATAGAATGCAGCGAAATAATAAGATGTTATTTACTTAAGCTCTAGGCAATTACAAGTAAAGCAGTGAAAAATTAAGCTAGAGCAATTATACTATGGTTTTAGGGTGCAATTGATCTAAAATTAACTTATAGTTGTATGATCAATTTTAATCTATGTGTATGGTAAGAATGGAGTGGAAGCTAAGCAAACTCTAAACAATCACTTATAACTCTATAGAAAACAAAGCTAGAGATATTACACAATCAAGCATGAATGTAAGGCATGAAATACAAGAGATAAGGCATCACAAACACAAAGATGTATAGTGGTTCGATGCACCCCAGCACCTACATCCACTCCCCAAGACCTCTTGGGAATTTCACTATAATCCCTCAGATTACAGTCGGTTGTTTTACAAGCTCACAACCCAACTTGTTGTTTTGCGAGATCACAACGAACTCGGTCGGTTTTCACAGGCTCACCGACTAGAACCAACCGATTGTTTTCACGGGCTCACAATCCAATCCAGTTGGTTTTTCCAAAGGCTCACCAACCACAACCTTACAACGATTGTTTTCCGGGTTCACAATCAACCCAGTTGGTTTTCCCAAAGGCTCACCAACCACAACCTTACAAAGTTGGTTTTTTCTTTGGCTCACCAACAAACCTTAACCCCTTGATTCAATCCCTTTGTTGCCCAGAGATGGTCACCCAAGAGGGAGGTGAATTGGGTGTTTTAAAAACTTTTGACTAATTAAAAATAAAACACACGAATATATGCACTAAAGTAAAGAAGGAGGAATGAGAAAGGTCAATCGCAAACACAAGGTTTTATAGTGGTTCGGAGCTTTCACTGCTCCTACATCCACTCCCCAAATCACCTTTGGAAATTTCCACTATAATCCAAGATTACAGTACGGTAGTTTTGCGAGTTCACTACCCAACTCGTTGTTTTAAACCGGGCTCACAACAAACCCTAAAACCCCCAATTTCACTTAGGCTTGGGATGCCTTTCCCTTGTTCCAAGTCCCTTGACTGGAACAAGCACCACAATGGAAGAGTTTACAAAAGAAAAAAACAAGCTCTAAGAAGCAAATATGACAATTATGAACAATAGAACCCGGAAGAATCCTTTTGCCGTTGGAAGCGTGAGAAATGTTGATTCTTCCGATGTGGACCGCGTAGGGTTGAGTGTGAGCTTTGAATCCCGAGCGCACGAGAGTGGTTGGGCTTGAAATCACTTGGGAAGCTTGAAAACACTTGATTTCTTCACTTGAATGCACTCACTCCCTTGAACTTTTCTTTCTTACTTCTCTCTTGAATGATCTAGCTTTGGGTTGGTAAAAAGTTGTTGAGAAGCACTTAAGAGGTCCCTTTTATAGCCCAAAAAGCAAATATAGCCGTTAGAGACAAAGTAAAAAGGATTTGAAATTCAAACCAAACCTGAAAAGCTGTCAGTCGCGTCCCAGGCGCTCCGGGGACGTCTCCGCTTCAACGAGAGACGTCTCGGCTACAAGATTTTACTTTTTACGTTATCTGGGGTCGACTCGGCACTTTAAGGGGACGTCTCGGCTTGTTTGTACTTTTTGAATGGGGACGACTCCGCTGCTTTGGGGACGACTCCGCTTCTTTATCTCCGAAAAACATGTCCTCTGGAATTCCCTGAGAGAGTCGACTCCGCTCCTTCAGGGGACGTCTCGGCTTGTTTGCACTTTATGCATGGGGACGACTCCGCTGTCTCAGGGTCGACTCCGCTTCCTTATCACCGAAAAAATCATTCTCTGAAAAACCCTGAGAGAGCCGTCTCCGCTATCTTGGGGACGACTCGGGAAGTCTCCTTTTTACTTGCG
Source organism: Phoenix dactylifera (assembly GCF_009389715.1). NCBI lineage: Eukaryota > Viridiplantae > Streptophyta > Magnoliopsida > Arecales > Arecaceae > Phoenix > Phoenix dactylifera. Next base: position 104,118 of record NW_024068268.1, read on the forward strand.
GGGACGACTCCGCGTACAGTGGGGACGTCTCGCGCATATCTCTTGAAAATTGCCTTTCTGCCGCCACTGAGAGAGTCGACTCCGCTACTGAGAGAGTCGACTCTGCTAACGCGGGGACGACTCAGCAGGTGCCGGGGACGTCTCCAAGTGTGCCAGTTCTTCCTGTTTGTGCCAGAGACGTCTCTGAGACTATCCGGAGACGTCTCGGCTGTCCCTGATCTGTTTTCTTTAACTCAAAATATTCTTCAATAAATTCATAAAAATTATGGGAACTTGCCTAGACATTTCTTAACAATATTCTTAATTAATCACATGAATTTCTCAATTAAATTGTTAAGATAAATGGAATTATACTCTAGTGTTTTGTATTCATCAAAATCCATTAGGGGTCAACAATCTCCCCCTTTTTGATGATGACAAAACACTGAGTATATGCAAAATTCGAAGTTTAAACATATACACAGTATTTGATCAGATGTACAAGTATAATGTTTTGATTAGAGCTAGATACAATGTGCATAATTGCATGGGATTGAACTTTATAGCTCTTAAGCAATTTTAGCATATCAACTGAATTTGAATCAAGTTAAAATGAAATATTGATGCTGAAGATAATTGAAAGCTAGATTCTTTTTGACTCCCCCTTTCTTTTCCAGAAGGGCAATTATCTTAAAGTCAATATTCTTCAATTTTATCTTTTCTAAATCAACTTTGGAGTATGATTATAAATTTTGCATTCCATATTCAATATCCATATTGGTTCTTTTGGTTCTTTCTATATATCTACTCCCCCTTTCAATATCTCCATATTCAATATCTACTCCCCCTTTTTGTCATCAACAATGAAGGGGACAAATTATCCTTAGGTGCTTAAAACTCAATTCATAGTAGAATTCAGCATATTATAATTAACCACTCAAGTTATCTTTATTAAAGAGTTCAGCATTCATTTTACTCCCCCTTTGATATTCAGGTTGTGCTCCCCCTGTTTCATATGCTTTGATAAGTTGTGCCAAATTTGAATACTTAATGTATGTTATGAGATTCTTATGACACATCAAGAGGCACATTCACATTTACATATACAGAGTTGGAAATGTACACAGGGTTGCAAAAGAAATTGTATGTCATTCATATGTCATTGTAAATCTTCGAAGTCAGTACATAGTCAAAAGAAGAAATCATTACAAGTATTGATTTCTAATACAAAAAGTGTTTCAGAATAGCCTAGGGTTTACAAAAAGAAGAGCCTACAAAATGTCCCTCATCGGCGACGTTGCTCATGAGCCCTACCAGCTGCATTTTGTTCATAAGCCTTACAAGCTGCATCTATGAATGCATTGATGGAATCCATGAGGGTCTTAAATTGATTTCCCTGTGACTTGTGGAAACCTGCCACAAGTGCTTCAAACTCTATGGTTGCCATTTCAATTCTTCCTCTGAGTTGGGCAACCAAGGTGCCCACGTTGCCATCTGGTTTTGTCAGCTCTTTGAGACTCTTGAAAATGCTCCTCAAGCTGTCCTTGAGCTCTATTGATCTGATGGTTTGGGTGGCACCCACACCAATTATTTCTTGTGTTGTAGCTTCAATTTGACTTCTAATATCCTTCATCTCTTGTAGAAGCCCTTCATGTGAAGCTCTGATGGGGGCCAACTCTGTAGAGATCATGGATCTCATCTCCTCCCTCATCTGCTGGCAAATGGCAGATGCTAAGGTGCGCATCTGATCCTCTGACAGGAAGGAGGGCCCACTAACTGGAGGAGGTGGTGGCATGGATGTGGAAGGTCCAGCTGAGCTGGAGGGTATATCAGGGATATCCAAGTGGCTAGGTGGAGGAGAGTGATGATCAGACTCATGATGTGGGTTCTCGGGCTCTAGGATTTGGGTTTTTCTCTTTGGTACCTTGACCCACGACCCATCTATCTTATGAAATTCCATTCTTCTCATTGTGCCCTCATTGTAATAGTCGGTGTTTCTCAAGGGCTTTGCAGGTTCATTTGTTGGAATGGGAACTTTGAAGTGTTTAAAAACTAAGGTAAAGATCATGCCATAGGGTATACTAAACCTAGAATACCTATGACATAGGGCAATGTAGTTTAGCATGAGTCTAGGGAGGTTTAGAGGGATCCCTAGTAGGATATGATGCATAATAGCTAAGTCTCGCTCCGAAACAAAATCGAAGCGACCGGTTTTAGGAAATAGGACCCGGTTGACAATACTTAAGAGAAGTCTCATTTCTGCATTTAGGTCCTGGGAATTGACAACATCAAGAGGGCTGCAGTCCTCTCTTCCTAAAAGTAAATTTAGGGCTAACTCCCTTTGGGGATGTGAGGTTGGAGCCTCACCGTCCTTAGGGATTTGTAAGACAGTGGATAGGACATCTTCATTGACTTCTACTAATGTCCCTTGGACATATGCAGTGTACCCTAGGTCCCCTAAGACCATATTGCTAAAAAGTTCTCTAACTAGGCCGGGGTAGGTCGAGGTATTGAGGGTACAAAGGTGCTCCCACCCTTGGGCTCGGAGTCTCTCTCCAATAGAGAACCCCTCATGATCTAAAAATGAGAAATCTATGTACCTTCCGGTCGTGACTGTGCGATTTGCACAGGAAATAGTCGTGGTTGGCGGAGCAACCGGAGGAGATGGCGCGGAGGGTTCTTCCCGCCGTTCCTCACCGTCGGCCGCTGCCCTAGGTCGCCTTCCACGGGTCGTCCTAGCCTTCTTTGGTGCCATGGATGCTAGGGTTTGTGATGGAGAGCAAACGGAGGCTAGGGTTTGAGGTGGAGAGCAAATGGAGGCTAGGGTTTTTCGTTTTGGTCGGGGATGAAGGAGAAAGCTCAGGTCGGCTCGAGCTATTTCGACCTATTTTAAAAACCCTCATTCGGTCCCCGAGACGTCTCCGCGACTAAGGCGAGACGTCTCCCCTGGGGGGACGTCTCTGCGATTTGCCAGAGACGTCTCCGGCACTGAAAAATTTCAGACTAAATTTTATCTTCTCCCAATTTTTGTTTAATCACCCTAATCAACATGATCTCTTTTAATAAACTTAGAGTGAATTTGTTTGTGATCCTCCCCCTTAATGATACATCCTATAATAATTTGATAATGATTTTTGAATTATTAATATTGAAATGAGGAATGTTTGACCAAATTTCGAATACCTATGAAATAGGCTCTGAAAATATCTCCATGAAGAGTCCAAGGGAGGGTAACCATCCTCCGGAAAGTCAAACAGTTCGTCATTTAGCTTAGATGAATTCATGTTTTCACTTATGTTTACCTTGAGGTTGATTACTAGTTTGCGCAGCAAAACAATGCAATACAAGTTCAATTCATTTGCTAGGATCATACAAGCTCAAAGCATTCCTTAAGAAGTTGAATCTATCTTTACAAAGGGGCTTTGTAAAGATATCAGCCAATTGATTTTCAGTGCATACATATTCAATCATCACATCATTTTTCAGCACATGATCCCTAATAAAATGATGCCTAATCTCTATATGCTTTGACTTAGAGTGTTGGACAGGATTCTTTGTTAAATTAATTGCACTTGTATTATCACACTTAATTGGTATATTATCCATTTTGATACCGAAGTCTTCAAGTTGTTGCTTAATCCAAAGAACTTGGGCACAACAGCTTCCAGCTGCAATGTACTCAGCCTCAGCTGTGGACAAGGCAACTGAATTTTGTTTCTTGCTAAACCAAGAAACCAAATTGGCACCCAAGAATTGACATGTGCCACTTGTGCTTTTTCTGTCGAGTTTGCACCTGGCAAAATCAGCATCGGAATAGGCAATTAAGTTTATGTCAGATTGTTTAGAATACCATAAGCCTACATTAGATGTCCCTACTAGATATCTAAAAATTCTCTTAACAACTTGCAAGTGTGATTCCTTAGGACATGCTTGGTATCTAGCACACATACAAACACTGAATAATATATCTGGTCTACTGGCAGTAAGGTAAAGTAAAGAGCCTATCATACCTCTGTACAATTTGCAGTCTATACTTTTACCTTTTTCATCTTTGTCAAGCTTGCAACTTGAGCCCATGGGTGTGCTGATTTCTTTTGCATCCTTCATCTTGAATTTCTCCAACATTTCTTTGATATACTTGGACTGACTGATGAAGATGCCTTCCTTTGATTGTTTTATTTGCAGCCCAAGGAAGAAGTTGAGCTCACCCATCATGCTCATTTCAAATTCTCCCTGCATAAGCTTGGCAAACTCTTGATAAAGACTGTCATTAGTAGCACCAAAAATTATATCATCCACATAAATTTGTACAAGCAATAAGTCATTTTCTTTTCTTTTAATAAAGAGGGTTTTGTCTACATTTCCTCTCTTAAATTTGTTTTCAATTAGGAAATTACTTAATCTTTCATACCATGCCCTAGGGGCTTGCTTAAGGCCATACAATGCTTTATGCATTTTATACACATAATCTGGATGTAAGTGATTTTCAAAATCTAGAGGTTGTCCTACATAAACTTCCTCCATTATATAACCATTTAAAAATGCACTTTTTACATCCATTTGATAGAGCTTAAAATCCATGAAGCATGCATATGCTAAAAGTAGTCTAATAGCCTCTAACCTAGCAACAGGAGCAAAAGTTTCATCAAAATCTATTGCTTCCTCCTGATTATATCCTTTGGCCACTACCCTAGCTTTGTTTCTTATTACTATTCCATCTTCATCTAGTTTATTTCTATACACCCACTTGGTGCCTATAATTGAAACATTAGGGGGTCTTTTCATTAGAGTCCAAACTTCATTTCTTTCGAATTGGTTTAATTCTTCTTGCATAGCATTCATCCAATTATCATCTTTTTCAGCTTCTTCTAGTGATTTAGGCTCTATTTGTGAAACGAAAGCAAGATAATTACTAGTGTTTCTTAAAGAGGATCTAGTTCTTATACCTTGTGAAGGATCACCAAGGATTAGATCCTTTGGATGACCATGTGCATACCTCCATTCTTTAGGAAGATCTTGATTTCTTGATGGAGGTTGATCTTCTTCATCTCGCTGATTTGTATCTTCTTTGATCTCATCCTCATGTTGTTTGTCTTGAGTGGAGAGTTCCTTCATTTGGTCTTCAAGTATACCTACATCACCATCTTCTTCTTTTCTAGAAGAATCTCCATTAGTTTCATCAAAAACAACATGAATGGATTCTTCAACAACGAGAGTTCTCTTGTTGAAGACCCTGTATGCTCTACTAGATTAGGAATAACCTAAGAAGATCCCCTCATCTGATTTAGCACTAAATTTACTTAGATTGTCCTTTCCATTGTTCAAAATAAAGCATCGACAACCGAAAACATGAAAATAACTTATATTTGGTTTCTTACTTTTTATCAACTCATAAGGTGTTTTCTTTAAGATGGATCTAACTAAAGCACGATTTAAGATATAACATGAAGTATTTATTGCTTCAGCCCAAAAATACTTTGGTAGATCCGATTCGCACAACATGGTACGAGCCATATCTGCTAGTGTGCGATTCTTCCTTTCTACCACCCCATTTTGTTGGGGTGTCCTAGGTGCCGAGAAATTGTGATTGATACCATTTTCGTCACAAAACTTTTCAAAGTGCTGATTTTCAAACTCGGTACCATGATCACTCCTAATTGCTTTTAGTTTAAGATTGAGTTCATTCGAAACCCTATTATAAAACTTGATAAAAGCGGGAAAGGACTCATCTTTGTGTGCAAGAAATGAAACCCATGTAAAACGTGAAAAATCATCAACAATTACAAGACCAAATTTCTTACCCCCTAGACTAGCAGTTCTAGTGGGTCCAAACAAATCCATGTGAATTAGTTCTAAAGGTTTTGTTGTTGAGACTATGTTCTTAGACTTGAAGGAACTTCTTGTTTGTTTCCCTAATTGACATGCAGTACAAATTTTATTCTTCTCAAAGTCTATTTTTGGTAGTCCTTTGACTAGATCTTTTGTAATTAATTTGGAGATTAAGTCCATGCTAGCATGCCCTAACCTACGATGCCATAACCAACTAGTCTCATTGACTTTGGGATTCATGGCTACAAGACATTGGCCATCCTTCATGGTGAGATCATCAAGATCTACCATGTAAACATTTCCATGTCTATGTCCTGTGAGTATGATTTCATTGTCAAATGGACTACTAATTATGCATAGTGATGATTCAAATGATACTTTAAAGCCCTTGTCACAAAATTGACTTATACTTAATAAATTATGTTTTAGTCCATTAACTAACAATACATTATCAATAAATGAGGAGGGTGATATGGAGATTTTACCAACACCAATAATTCGGCCTTTAGCATTGTCTCCAAATGTGACTACTCCTCCTTCTTTTGATTCCAAGGTGACAAAGAGACTCTTGTCACCGGTCATATGCCTTGAGCAACCACTATCAAGATACCACATTCTCTTTTTATTTCCGGCTGCAAGGCATACCTGCAAAATGATCATGTGAAGCTCTTAGGTACCCAAGTTTTCTTGGGTCCTTCGTGGTTAGTGTAGTTGGTTCCCTTAGGCACCCATACTTTAGTTATGTATTTAGCTTTTACAAATGTACTCTTGTTAGTTTGAATTTTTCTTTGAATGCAAGAGTAGGCTTTATGTCCTTTCTTTCCACAAAGAAAGCATGTTGGTTTTTCAGTTTTTACGTCTTTTTGCTTTTACAAAGAAATTCTTTAGATACTTTTGTTGCTTATTAGTTTTATATCCTAATCCGGCTTTATTGAAAATAGCTCTTTGATTTGAAAGAATAAGATTTAATTTTTCAGAGCTTTGTGTGAATTTTTCAACAATTGGTTTGTACTTATGTACCTCATTCTTAAGATTCAAATTTTCTTTAACTAGTTCTTCCATATCTTTTTTAAGAGATTCAACAGTTTGTGCAAGTGAGGTATTATTATCGAGTAGGGATTTTACTTTTAGATTTAATTCCTTAATTAGTGTTTTTGCCTTTTCATTTTCAATGCTCAGTTTTGAATTTTTGATTTCTAGGTTAGTAGTGTTAATATTTTTAACGCTCTTCTTTTCAATTAATAGGTTTTCAATATTTTCCTTTAGTTTTTGATTGGAGGCTTTTAATTCTTTATTCTTTGCTCCTAACATACTACAATCACCCATAAGTTCTTGAAAAGCTTCATATAATTCTTCTAAAGTAAAATTTATGGTTGGGTTTTGACATACCTCGTCGTCTTCGAACGCCATGAAGCATAGATTGGCGGTCTCTTCCTTCTCTTCCTCGGAGGATGATGTGTCACTATCATCCCATGTTGCCTTCAATGCCTTCTTCTTCTTCTTTCCAAAATACTTCTTTTGTTGAGGGCATTCGGAACGAATGTGTCCCGGTCTCTTGCAATCATAGCATATGATTGGGTCTCTTTCTTTTTCTTTTTCTTTTTCCCAATCATTTCTCCCTCCAAACTTTTTTCTTGGAAAGGGTTTCTTTTTCCTCATGAATTTTTTAAACTTCCTAACTATCAAACCCAAGTCCTCATCCTCACTTTCTTCCTCACTCTCACTACTTTCCTCTTCACACATACTCGAGGTAGCCTTGAGTGTAATCGTTTTCTTCTTTGGCAAGTCATCCTCATGTTGCTTCATAGTGAGCTCATGCGTCATTAATGAGCCCAAAAGTTGTTCTAGCCCCAAGGTGTTGAGGTCCTTGGCTTCTACGATCGCCGTGACCTTTGCTTCCCATGCTTTTGGCAAAGACCTGAGAATTTTACTCACAAGTTCCGGGTTAGTATAAGATTTACCCAAGCTCTTTAGACCATTAATAATATCAGTAAAACGTGTAAACATGCATGTGATGGTTTCATTAGGTTCCATCTTAAACAATTCATATTTGTGAACTAGAATGTTCACTTTGGACTCTTTAACTTGATTTGTACCCTCGTGGATAACTTCAAGCCTATCCCATATTTCCTTAGCGGAAGTACATGTGGAGACTCTATTAAACTCATTTACATCTAAAGAACAAAATAATGAGTTCATGGCTCTAGAATTGAGTTGAGCCATCCTATCATCATTCTCATCCCAATCCTCCTCAGGTTTGGGAACTCGAATGCCATTGACCACGTGTGATGGTTCTTGTGGTCCCTTGACTATAACCCTCCACAAGGCATAGTCTTGTGCTTGAATGAAGATTCTCATTCTAGTCTTCCAATAGGTATAATTTGTCCCATTGAAGAGTGGAGGTCTATTGGTTGCTTGCCCCTCGGCAGGAACATTGTTAAAGGGTGTTGCCATCTAGATCTTTGGCTAAGACGGTTAGGTCTTTCAAGAAATACACAGAGAACCTGGCTCTGATACCACTTGTTGCCCAGAGATGGTCACCCAAGAGGGGGGTGAATTGGGTGTTTTAAAAACTTTTGACTAATTAAAAATAAAACACACGAATATATGCACTAAATAAAGGAGGAATGAGAAAGGTCAATCGCAAACACAAGGTTTTATAGTGGTTCGGAGCTTCCACTGCTCCTACATCCACTCCCCAAATCACCTTTGGGAATTTCCACTATAATCCAAGATTACAGTACGGTAGTTTTGCGAGTTCACTACCCAACTCATTGTTTTACACCGGGCTCACAACAAACCCTAAAAACCCCCAATTTCACTTAGGCTTGGGACGCCTTTCCCTTGTTCCAAGTCCCTTGACTGGAACAAGCACCACAATGGAAGAGTTTACAAAAGAAAAAATAAGCTCTAAGAAGCAAATATGACAATTATGAACAATAGAACCCGGAAGAATCCTTTTGCCGTTGGAAGCGTGAGAAATGTTGATTCTTCCGATGTGGACCGCGTAGGTTGAGTGTGAGCTTTGAATCCCGAGCGCACGAGAGTGGTTGAGCTTGAAATCACTTGGGAAGCTTGAAAACACTTGATTTCTTCACTTGAATGCACTCACTCCCTTGAACTTTTCTTTCTTACTTCTCTCTTGAATGATCTAGCTTTGGGTTGGTAAAAAGTTGTTGAGAAGCACTTAAGAGGTCCCTTTTATAGCCCAAAAAGCAAATATAGCCGTTAGAGACAAAGTAAAAAGGATTTGAAATTCAAACCAAACCTGAAAAAGCTGTCAGTCGCGTCCCAGGCGCTCCGGGGACGTCTCCGCTTCAACGAGAGACGTCTCGGCTACAAGATTTTACTTTTTACGTTGTCTGGGGTCGACTCGGCACTTTAAGAGGAACGTCTCGGCTTGTTTGTACTTTTTGAATGGGGACGACTCCGCTGCTTTGGGGACGACTCCGCTTCTTTATCTCCGAAAAACATGTCCTCTGGAATTCCCTGAGAGAGTCGACTCCGCTCCTTCAGGGGACGTCTCGGCTTGTTTTGCACTTTATGCATGGGGACGACTCCCGCTGTCTCAGGGTCGACTCCGCTTCCTTATCACCGAAAAAACCATTCTCTGGAAAACCCTGAGAGAGCCGTCTCCGCTATCTTGGGACGACTCGGGAAGTCTCCTTTTTACTTGCGGGGACGACTCCGCGTACAGTGGGGACGTCTCGCGCATATCTCTTGAAAATGCCTTTCTGCCGCCACTGAGAGAGTCGACTCCCGCTACTGAGAGAGTCGACTCCCGCTAACGCGGGGACGACTCAGCAGGTGCCGGGGACGTCTCCAAGTGTGCCAGTTCTTCCTGTTTGTGCCAGAGACGTCTCTAAGACTATCCGGAGACGTCTCGGCTGTCCCTGATCTTTTTCTTTACTCAAAATATTCTTCAATAAATTCATAAAAATTATGGAACTTGCCTAGACATTTCTTACAATATTCTTAATTAAATCAACATGCAAATTCCTCAAGTAAATTGTTAAGCAATAAATGAAATTCATCTCTACGTGTTTTGTATTCATCAAAAATCCATTAGGGGGTCCAACACCCTCTGATTGAATCCAAGTTTAAAAGATAATAGAGCAGAGAGTTTTAAATCAAATACAAGCCTTCTCAAATAAGCAAATATAGCAAATATGAAATAAGTAAACGTAAAAGAGATGAGAGCCTCTCAAACCAAATTTGTAGATGGAGGAACTCGGCTTCTTCTTTACTTGACCCTCTTCTGATTTTGCACGAAGTAGAGGATCACCGAGGCAGCACACGGATGGAGAGGAAGCTTTGGGATTCACTTGGATGCTCTTCTTCTCTCTATTTTGCTTTGAATGGCCCTTTTGTGCTTTGGAAGATTTTTCCTTGTAATCTCTTTGAAATCTCTTCCCTAAATGTTCTCTCCCACTTCCATACCCTCTTCCCTAGCTCTCCTCTTGATTTTATAGCTTTAGAGGGAGTGCAAACAAAAATCTAGCCGTTAGAGACAAAAATAGAGCCGTTGGATCAAGAAAAAACTAGCCGTTATGCCTCCCAGCGTGCTCGAGTCGACTCGGCTGAAGCAGGAGTCGACTCGGCTGAAGCAGGAGTCGACTCGGCTGAAATAGAGTCGACTCGTGAATAGTAGTCTGCCGGCACTGTAGCTGGGAGTCGGCTCGCACTGTACGCTGAAGTTGGAGTCGACTCGAGATCACTTAGCGCTGAAAATCAACTCTCTGTCTTTTGTTTGTTCTTAAGTCGGAGTCGACTCGTAGAGTATCGGAGTCGACTCGAGCACTGTTTCTTGAAACTCTAGAGTGCCAGAGTCGACTCTGAACTTCCAGGAGTCGACTCGAGGACTATTCTTTGAATCTTTCTTTGAATTTGCTCCTCCAACTTAAATCCTTTGAACTTGAAACTTGGCAAATAAATTGTAGCTTTCTTCTAACTTTTCTTGAGAGCTTTTGAGGCCTTCTTGTATTTTTCCGACTTGCTATATTTTTTGCAAAACAAATTGTCTTTCTTCTTGCAACACAAACATAGTATTTATACTTAAGGTTTGTGATCATCAAAATCAATCTTTAAATCAATCTTGGGTATCACATACTTTAAAGATATTCAATCACTATGTTAAATCATTAAGTGAAGAAACTTGAAATTAACCAAGAACTTGAAAATATAACCTATTGTGAAAAATTTACCTATAGCTCTGAAAAGCTTGATATGATCCTTATAGTCAAAGACTGTGTAATAAACAGGTTAGGTAAGCCAAGACAAGCAAAATTCTCAAAACTTTTCGTAAAAGCCGGTAAAAGTAAACTAAAATGTAACCTGTTTGTTGTGGTAGAGTAGGATATAAAGCTAATATATGTACCATAGAAAACAAAGCTAAAAGAAAGATTAAAAGATTGGTTCTAAAAGAACCAACATAATACTTGAAGGACCAAAAACTTGGGTACTAAAATTGTATGATTTCTTTGTGTATGAGTGTCTTGCAGCCAAGCTCATAAACACTGCTGGTACTTGATAGTGGTGTCAAGACACATGACGGGTGACAAGGAGCAATTCTTCACCCTAGAATCTAAAAAGAGGTGTGGTGACTTTGCAGACAATACAAGTCACATCGTTGATATCGGTAAATACAAATCACACTTCAATCTTTGTGATAATGTTGGTTTGTAGATGGTCTAAGTATAACTTACTTAGCGTTAGTCAATTGTGTGATAGAGTTTTGATGTTCTGTTAAGCCATCTCTATGCATCATAACCAACCTATTGACAATAGCTAGTGTTCAAAGGACTAAGACGTGCAATTTATGTAGTAGATCTGAAGATCTTACCAAAAATAGCCACTGCTTAGTAGCTAGTGATACTGAGTCAATGATGCAAGTTGTTATGGCACCTAAATTAGGTCATGCAAGTATGATACACTATCTAAATTATTAAAAGAGATTTATGAATTGGTTTGCCAAGCTAAATTGAAAAAATAAAATTTGTAGAGCTGTCAATTTAGCAAATATGTAGAAGTTTTAAACCCATAATTGTGTCTCTACTACTAGACCTTGAGCTACTTCACATGGATCTTTTGGACCAACTAGAACACAAGCCTGTGAAACAAGTATGTCTTGTCATAGTAGATGATTTTTCTGGATACACATGGGTCATATTTTTAGCTCATAAAGATGAAGCATTTCAGTATTAAGAAATTCCATAAGGAAGTAACTACGCAAGAAATGCTTCAGTTATAGCTATTAGAGTGATCATGGAACTGAATTTAAAAATTATCTATTTAAAATTTTGTAGTAAAAAGGGATAATCATAATTTTTCTGCACTAGACTCCACAACATGGAGTGGTGAAAAAGAATAGAACCCTAGAGGAAATGACTAGACCATGTTATTGAATGATCTTCCAAAGTATTTTTGGGTGAGCTATTAACACATCATGTTATATCTAAATAGAGTTTTATTGAGACCAATTATAAAGAAAACACTTATGAACTTTGGAGAGATAGAAAGCCCAAAGTAAACTATTTCATGTTTTGTTGTAGGTGTTTTATTCATAATAATGGCAAAGATAACTAGAAAATTTGATTCCAAATCTGATGAAGGTATCTTTTTGGGTACTCTACATCAAGTAGGCATATCAAAAGGACTCTTATTATGAAGAGTCTATTCATGTTGTTTTTGATGAAACTAATGATGCTCTCTAGCAGAGAGTAGCTTTTGATGATGACAGGGATCTTTAAGAAAGATGGATGACATGACTTCCAAGAGGATGAACCGAAGCAAATTGAAGAGACTTCAAAGTCAGAGTATTGCTGAACATGGCTTACAAAGGCTTGGAGTATGCTCACGGTCATCCTAAAAAGTTAATCTTAGATGATCCATCTCAACCTGTTAAACTGGCTCTCTTAGAAACTTAAATTCATCTTGTATTGTTTCAATTTAAAACTAAAATATTGAAAAGCTGAAGTGATGTAAATTGGATAAATGCTATGCAAGAGGAACTTAACGCCAATTTACAAGAAACAAGTATGGAACTTAGTTGAAGGACCTCTGAATACTCATATTGGAATAAATGGGATACAAATAAACATGATGAAGATGGAGTTGTGGTTAGGAACAAGGCTAGATAGTAGCAAGGGCTATAATCAGAAGAAGTATAGACTTGATGAGACTTTGCTCCTGTGCTAGACTTGAGGCAATTAGATTGCTACTAGCATTTGCATTTTTAAAGATTTTAATTATTTTAAATGATGTAAAAAGTGCTTTCTTGAATGGGTATATTAATGAGGAGTTTATGTAGAACAACTTCGATTTTGAAAATCATCAATACCCAACATGTTTCAATTAATAAAGTATTTTATGTCTAAAAAAGCCCTAGAGCATGGTATGAAAGACTAGCAAATTTCTATTAGACATGAATTATCTAGAGAAATGTTATACAACCTTATTTTTAAAAAAGAAACAAGATATGTTAGTAGTGCAGATTTATGTAGATGATATTATTTTCGGTGTTATAACAATGTTTGCGAAGAATTCGCTGATTAATGCAGAGTAATTTGAGATGAGCATGATGGAGAATTGAACTACTTTTTGGACTTCAATCAACAATCTAGGGAAAGAATCTCATATCAGCTAAGTACATCAAGAAAATGCTGAAGAAATTTGATATGGATGGAAACAAGTCGATTAGATCCATGAGCTCATCATACAACTAGACAAAGATGAATCAGTAAATCAGTAGATCAAAAGCTTATAGAGGTATGATGGACATTATATATCTACAGAAGTGATAATATCATGTTTAGTTATGCATTGTGTAGGTATCAATCTAATCCTGATATATTGCAGTTAGAGATTTTTAAATCTAACAGGAACAAAGATATAGGTTTATGGTATCTAAAAATCAAGCATAAACTTAATGGTACACTGATTCCGATTTTGCTGGTTGTAAACTTGATAGAAAGCACCAGCGGATCATGTCATTTTAGGAGAGAACTTATTTCATGGTTTAGCAGAACAAAACTGGTTGCACTATCTAGCGGAAGCCGAATATGTTGCTGCCGAAAGTATTGTGCTCAAATTTTATGGATAAGCACAACTTGAAGATATGGATTAAAAGATAAGATTTTCATAAATTGTGATATACAAGTGCCAAAATTACTAAAAACCAATTCAGCACTCAAAACAAAATATTGAGATAAGACATACTTCATAAGAGATCATGTGTTAATGGTGATGTATGCTTGAATTTATTTGTACTAATGATCAATTTCTATATCTTCACAATTTTGAAGATCGATTTTTATTCTTAGAAGAGGGTGGGTGTTGATGTTAGATGTATGCCCTAGAAGCCATTTGGCTGACACATTGTTGATTCTAGGGACATAATTTTGTACTTGACTATTTATTATTGAATAAATAAAAGGCATCTTTTTCATTCATATTGTTTATGTGTCTATGAATCGTCCAAGAAATTAATAAGATGATGATACATATTCTCAAGAGTTGAGAATTTGAGCCATGTATCATTGGTGATTAATTTCTAAATGCTCCTGATCAAAGGATCATCACGAGGACGGTGATCGATCCGATCAGTGCACAGATCACTCTCCTTCTGGATGGACGAGACTTGATCCACAGTGTAGGGACACTGAAGTGATAGTGCAGGTGCTTGTTAGAGAACAAGGGTACTGAGCGTGACCAATACAAGAAGTCACTTGGATGTCTATCCACTCGTCAGTGACTTGCTTGATGTTGCAGTAGTGTGACTGGTCCTTTGACCTGCGGTGCTTCGGCTACTCACAGTGAGGTTATTGTAGTTTGACTGCACACATACATGGTCTCTAGCCATATGGGTCCATGCAGTGTAGATTGGCTGCAGTAAGTTCACTGTAGGAGTAGGGTATGCACCTATATGGAATCTATCGACCTTGATAGATAAGGAGAGATCCTATGTGATTTATAAGACTGAGTTCGTAAGACCTCGGCCGGGGGCAGTATACACAGTGGAGAAAGAGTTTTTCACTATCGAACTCGAGTCAAATAAATCTTGACATATGACAGACGATGGGGTTTGACGAGTTGTCCATGACCTCCGTCCTGTAGGGATCCACGATAGTAGGACTGTATCACATGTTAACTGCACCTAGAGGTTCATCATTCCATTCTGCTGGGTAGCCACTACATGCTGCTAGGTGTCACTGGTGGATGGTGGGACTTATAGGGATTATCTTGATGATCGATAAACCCTAATGAGTTGAGTTGGAATCGTTCCAACCCATTGAAAGGAGTTTTCAATGATATAGTGATAGAGATCACAATATATCTCACTACCAGTCAGAATAGAACCTATGGGGTCACACACACTAGAAGTATTGACCGATCCGATGGTTGAAATCGTGATTAGGAATCACAAGAAATCAATTTGATTGATAAGAAGTTGAAGAAGAAACAAAGGAATTAATTAATTAGACTTAAACACAAATCCTACTTCGGGAGGATTCCTAGAGTCCTAATTGGATTAGGGCTGGAATCCTAGTTGGAATAGGACTGGAATTCCTACTTGGAATAGGATTCCTACAATCCTAATGAGATTAGGAATTTTGAATTAAAATTGGATTCCTACTTGGAGTAGGATTCCTAGGAATCCTAATTGGATTAGGACTTCGGATTCAAATCTAATCCTAATTGGATTAGGACTAAATACATCCTAATATGGATTAGGGTTTCTTAAGTCACAATTAATTATTAATCTAATGAATCAATAAGACTCCTAATTGGATTAGGATTGAAGAGTTCAATTGAGTCAAATTGATTCAAGTTCTAATTGGATTAGGACTTACCTAGATTGGATCCATTGGTTACCTGGGCTAAACCTAATAGGATTAGGGCTTGACCACATTAGGCAATGCAAACCCTAATGTGGACTAGGGTTTACCAAGAGGGAGGGGCGCAAGCCCCTCCCCTTGATCCATTGGTGCGGCACAAGAGAGGGGGCCGGCGCCCCCTCTTTGGAAAGATGTCTAGGGTTCCTACTTAGTAGGAACCTAGATGGCTATAAAAGGAGGTGTGAGGCCGGCGCCCTAAGCATAGAGAACTCCTCCTTCTCCTTGCCGTGAGCCTCCCTCTCCTCTCTTCTTGTGATCAGCCGCAAGCAAGGAAGACCAAGGCCAAAGGTTGGCGGCATCCTCTTCCTCCTTCTTCCTTCCAACGCAGGGAAAAGAAAGAAGGCTGCGTGGGGATTCTTCTTCTTCCTCTTCTTCAACCTTCTTCTTCCTCCTCTCAAGCACTTTCAAGAGTTGAAAGAAAGAGAAGAGATCAGCCATCAAAGGAGTCTTTGCAAGGGAGCTAGCACCCCGGGAAGACAAGAAAGAAAGCATTTTGATCGGTATCTCTACTTCGAATGTGGATTACCCGTAGAAGGCCGGACGTTTAATGAACGGCTTTCAACGTAACCCCTCTTCCAAAAACCGACGAATTCAGGAATTCGGGCCGGTGATCATCTAGCCCGCGCAAGTGAAGATTTTGATCTTCTCCTTATTAGTTCTAAAAGTTTTAAGTCTTACCTTAATTACCGAAAGGTCTCGAAACAAGCGTTCATGCGATGAACGTCGAACCCGTGTATGCCGATTCCGCTGCCATCTGAAAAATTTTGAAATATCAGCGGCATGGGCGGGTTCCCAACAGTGGTATCAGAGCCTAGGCTTCGTAGATTAAGGTAAGAATTAATATCTAAAGGCATATTAGGATCTGAAAATTAAATGATCATGCATGCTGAAAAATTCTGCATGCAGATTTTTTCAGGGGTGCTGATTTTTTACATGCTGATTTTTATGTGATAAAAAGATGATTCTAATTGCATTGTTAATGGGATTACAAAGTTTAGAATCATGATTAGCATGATCAGCGACCTATGTCATGATATAATCAGTTAGTTTTCAGATCTGAAATTATAATTGTAGCATACGGTGATGATCATAGGATTCAACCCCTTTTGGTATCAAATGTAATGACCTGCGATGTGATCTGCGATGTCATGTAATTTTTCAGATGCTTGCATGCATCTTATTTGATGTTTTGAGAGGCCTGCGTGCCTCCTAAAAGGAGATGTAAATTATTTTTATTTTTATTTTACATCTGGTTGTATTTCTGTGATGTGATGTACATCAACGATCAAGTCGAAGACGATGCATGAGATGAACAGGGGTCTAAGCGGTTGATGGCGATGGGATCAAGAGTTGATCAAGGATCGAATCAAGGAAGCTTGGATCCAATTCAAGAGTTGAAGACCACTTGATCGATTGATGTGCATGTGCTTGTAATACGACCTAATTAGAATCCATGATCATCACCTAGTTAAAGTTTAGCTTTAATTTGATGCCGCGATTATAACTGCCTGCAATGCGCCGTTTGCATGTGATGTGAATGAGAGTCGGGTAGATAGGTCTACATGTGATGTAGCAAACCCATTGAGACCTAAATTAAAACCTCCTCAATCAAGTCGAGAGTGAACCGACATGAGCAAGTCATATTAGATTAATTGATCTAATTGGTGTCTAGGAAAGCATGAAAGGTGGTTACTTAATTAGGACCTTACTCTCTGAGTAAGGGGAGCCTCCCACCTGCTTACCTGGCCAATTGTTCAATTACCTCTTATGAAAGGCTCAAGTTGCAAACACTAAGACCTGATTAACCAATATTAAGTCAATAGGTCTTCCACTGTAGTAGAGCTGCTAAGCCTTTCTGATGTTGACTTGTCTCGGCTGGATACAGTGGTCAAGTTGCATTGGGGGGCTGGACCTCTCTATAGACATGAGATGTTGTAGGGTAAAGGTGGGGTTGGGCACCAATAACTGTTAGGTGAGGACCCAATGACGACTTTATTCCTACGGTTATACGGTGGGTCAGACTTAACTAAGAAATGGGACCAATAACTGTTAGGTGAGGTCTTCATGGCTTAGAGACCAAGTTGCACTGCAACATGCTTGAGAAGCATTGTACAAGAGTTGTACACTCATCCATCTATGTGTCACCAATAACTGTTAGGTGAGGTGGCATGTGAATTGGTGGGACCGCAGTACCCACTAGAAACCCTAGTCGTGTGGGATTTCCGTTTTCCTACCAGGGGAGTGTGAGGAATTCGAGAAAATAGTGGGAGTCACATTTGTTCTAAAAAGACCTTAGGACAGATTAGGATCAAGTACAAAGTCTAACTAGAATCTTTACTCTCTGCAGATACAATGTCGGCTTCAAACCCTTTGACCCGTATTCTTGAGACCAACCGACTGACCGGAACCAATTACAAGGACTGGCTTAGAAATCTCAAAATAGTTTTGGACTGTGAGAAGATAGGCTATATACTCGATTCAGATATCCCCACATTACCAGCACGTCCCACTGATGTTCAGCGTGAGATGCATAAAAAGTGGTTGGATGATGACATTAGAGTAAAATGCTATATGATGGCATCTATGTCTAATGAACTCCAATGCCAGCATGAAAATATAAAGACTGCTAGGGACATACTGGCACACCTACAAGAGTTGTATGGTGAGCAGAGTCGCACAGCTCGTTTTGAAGTGTCCAAGAGGCTTTTCAAAGCGAAGATGCGCGAAGGGCAGTCTGTCCATGATCACGGTTTGACCATGATTAAGGACCTAGAGGAGCTTGAGAAGCTCGGTATGGACATGCACAAGGAATTGCAAGTGGATTTGATCCTACAGTCACTTCCTGATTCATTTGGTCAGTTTATAGTAAACTACCACATGAATAAGATTGAATGCACTAAGACTGAACTAATCAACATGTTGGTAACTGCTGAGGGAGCCTTGAAAGGTTCAAGGGGCAATGTCCTCGCTGCTGAGTTGACTTCTGGTTCCAAGAGAAAGTCTACTTGGAAGAAAAAGAAGCCTGCAAAGAAGCAGAAGAAAGACAAGAAGCCAAAGAAGGAAGTTCAAAAGAAAAAGGCTAACGACAAAGGAAAATGTTTCCACTGCAATGTCGAAGGCCACTGGAAGAGAAACTGTCCTTCATACCTCGAGAGCCTGAAGAACAAGAAAGGTGACACACCTTCAGAAGGTATAGACTTGCTCATTATTGAAACTAATCTAACGGTTTCTTCTACTTCTAGTTGGGTTATAGATTCTGGTTCTAGTGCTCATTTGTGCACTACCATGCAGGGTCTAAAGGAAAGTAGAAGGCTGGCGGAAGGTGCGGTAACCCTTCGGGTTGGCAACGGGGCAAAAGTTGCTGCTGTGGCTGTGGGCACCTACCATCTGCGACTACCGTCTGGATTTAGTTTAATACTTAGAGACTGCTATTATGTACCTGTTGCTAGCAGAAATTTGATTTCTGTTTCATGTCTAGCACAGGAAGGTCATGTTTTTACATTTGACAAAGACTGCTGTTCTATTTATTTGAGAAATAAAATAGTCGCACGTGGATTTATGATTGACAGTCTCTACCATTTACATATGGATGTATCTGTGAATGTTACCGAGCAAGATGTGAGTGCCAAAGGATCCAAAAGATCCAGAGATGAGATAAACCAAAAATATTTGTGGCACCTCAGACTTGGCCATATTGGAGAAGATAGAATGAACAAAATGGATAAAGATGGGCTTTTAGGTTCATTGACTTCCGAGTCATATCCAGTTTGCGAGTCCTGTCTTCAAGGAAAGATGGCTAGACTACCCTTTGTAGGACATGGGGAGAGGACCACTGAAATACTTACCCTAGTACATACAGATGTATGTGGCCCATTCGATGTGCTAGCCAGGGGACGTTATTCTTACTTCATTACCTTTACCGATGATTATTCACGGTATGGGTATGTGTATCTTATGAGACACAAGTCTGAATCTTTTGAAAAGTTCAAAGAGTTCAAGAATGAAGTAGAAAAACAAACTGGAAAACCTCTTAAGGCTCTTCGATCAGATCGGGGAGGAGAATACCTTAGTGGGGAATTCCGAGACTATCTCAAAGAAAACGGCATAGTCTCACAATGGACACCTCCGGGTACACCTCAACTCAACGGGGTGTCAGAGAGGAGAAATCGGACCCTATTGGATATGGTCAGGTCCATGATGAGCTTCACTGATTTACCTATGTTCCTTTGGGGAGATGCCTTACTCACAGCGATTTATTTATTGAATAGAGTTCCCTCTAAATCCGTTCCTACCACACCGTATGAGATATGGCATGGTAAGAAACCAAGTCTGGGTCATCTCAAGATTTGGGGATGTCCGGCCCACGTCAAGCGACTACAGGCGGACAAGTTAGAGGCTAGGACCATAAGTGCTCGTTTTATAGGATATCCTAAAGAGTCATTAGGATACAATTTTACGTCTCAGAGGATCACAATGTGTTTGTGAGCCGTCATGCCATCTTCTTGGAAAATCAGTTTATCCTTGATAGAGGCAGTGGGAGGAAAATTGAGCTTGAAGAGAAAGTCTCTGAAAAGCAACGAGTCATGGATCCTATAGAACCCATTCATACAGAGCCAGTACACGATGTCCCTCAACCACCTCGTAGATCTAGTAGGGTCTCCCATCCTCCCGATAGATACTTAGGTATACTAGAAGAGGATACCGAGGAAATGTTCCTAGTGGGAGATAGGGATCACATACAGGATCCCAAGACCTACAACGAGGCGATATCTGATATCGATTCCGAGAAATGGCTGAAAGCTATGAAGTCAGAGATAGACTCCATGCATTCCAACCAAGTCTGGACCTTAGTAGATCCACCAGAAGGTATTGTACCTATTGGATGCAAATGGATCTACAAAAGGAAAATAGGTTCGGATGGAGAGGTAGAGACCTATAAGGCAAGGCTTGTGGCGAAAGGGTATAGTCAGCGCGAAGGTATTGACTATCAGGAGACCTTTTCACCTGTAGCCATGCTAAAATCCATCCGGACATTGCTTGCCATTGCAGCATTTCATGACTATGAAATCTGGCAGATGGATGTGAAAACTGCTTTCCTGAATGGATATCTTGATGAAGATATCTATATGGAACAGCCTTTGGGTTTCACTTCCAGTGATAGAGATCACAAGGTCTGCAAGCTGCAAAGGTCCATCTATGGACTAAAGCAAGCATCTCGGAGTTGGAACACTCGTTTCGATGATACAATCAAAACGTTTGATTTCATCAAAAACGAGGAGGAACCATGTGTTTATAAAAGGGTTAGTGGGAGTGCTGTCGCTTTTCTCGTACTGTACGTAGATGACATTCTCCTGATTGGGAATGATATTCCCATGCTAACCTCGGTCAAGGTCTGGTTGTCAAAAGAATTCTCCATGAAAGACCTTGGGGAAGCATCCTATATTTTGGGAATAAAGGTCTATAGAGATAGATCTAAAAGGATGCTTGGCCTGTCACAGAAAATGTACATAGAGGAGGTGCTGAAGAGATTCAGCATGGAAAACTCCAAGAGGGGTCTTTTACCCCTAAGGCATGGAATTCATCTCTCCAAAAAGATGTGCCCCGACACACCTGAGGAGATTCAGCGCATGAGCAAGATTCCTTATGCATCGGCAATAGGAAGCCTCATGTATGCCATGCTATGTACACGACCTGATATAGCTCTTGCTGTAAGTGTCACAAGCAGATATCAGTCGAATCCAGGTGAAGAACACTGGACAGCTGTGAAGAATATTCTTAAGTACTTAAGAAGAACTAAAGATTTATTCTTGGTTTTTGGAGGATCATCAGAGTTAAAGGTAGAAGGGTACACAGATTCAGACTTCATGACTGATGTCGATGACAGGAAGTCAACATCTGGATACGTGTTCTTGTGCAATGGTGGTACGGTGAATTGGAAGAGTTCTAAACAACCGATCATTGCTGATTCTACTATGGAAGCCGAATACATCGCCGCCTCTGAAGCTGCTAAGGAAGGCTTCTGGTTCAAGAAATTCATTGCAGAGTTGGATGTGATGACATCAGATGCCATAACACTCTACTGCGATAATAATGGCGCCATAGCCCTTGCTAAGGAGCCAAGGTCTCATCAGAAGTCTAAGCATATAGAGCGGCGCTTTCACCTCATACGCGACTATGTGGAGAAGAAATATGTAGAGGTGCAGAGAGTAGACTCCGCGGATAACGTGGCAGACCCTTTCACTAAGCAGCTGAGTCAGCAAAAGACTGAAGCCCACCTTGAGAAGATGGGCCTAAGATATATGACCAATTGGCTTTAGTGCAAGTGGGAGATTGTTAGATGTATGCCCTAGAAGCCAATTTGGCTGACACATTGTTGATTCTAGGGACATAATTTTGTACTTGACTATTTATTATTGAATAAATAAAAGGCATCTTTATCATTCATATTGTTTATGTGTCTATGAATCGTCCAAGAAATTAATAAGATGATGATACATATTCTCAAGAGTTGAGAATTTGAGCCATGTATCATTGGTGATTAATTTCTAAATGCTCCTGATCAAAGGATCATCACGAGGACGGTGATCGATCCGATCAGTGCACAGATCACTCTCCTTCTGGATGGACGAGACTTGAGTCCACAGTGTAGGGACACTGAAGTGATAGTGCAGGTGCTTGTTAGAGAACAAGGGTACTGAGCGTGACCAATACAAGAAGTCACTTGGATGTCTATCCACTCGTCAGTGACTTGCTTGATGTTGCAGTAGTGTGACTGGTCCTTTGACCTGCGGTGCTTCGGCTACTCACAGTGAGGTTATTGTAGTTTGACTGCACACATACATGGTCTCTAGCCATATGGGTCCATGCAGTGTAGATTGGCTGCAGTAAGTTCACTGTAGGAGTAGGGTATGCACCTATATGGAATCTATCGACCTTGATAGATAAGGAGAGATCCTATGTGATTTATAAGACTGAGTTCGTAAGACCTCGGCCGGGGCAGTATACACAGTGGAGAAAGAGTTTTTCACTATCGAACTCGAGTCAAATAAATCTTGACATATGACAGACGATGGGGTTTGACGAGTTGTCCATGACCTCCGTCCTGTAGGGATCCACGATAGTAGGACTGTATCACATGTTAACTGCACCTAGAGGTTCATCATTCCATTCTGCTGGGTAGCCACTACATGCTGCTAGGTGTCACTGGTGGATGGTGGGACTTATAGGGATTATCTTGATGATCGATAAACCCTAATGAGTTGAGTTGGAATCGTTCCAACCCATTGAAAGGAGTTTTCAATGATATAGTGATAGAGATCACAATATATCTCACTACCAGTCAGAATAGAACCTATGGGGTCACACACACTAGAAGTATTGACCGATCCGATGGTTGAAATCGTGATTAGGAATCACAAGAAATCAATTTGATTGATAAGAAGTTGAAGAAGAAACAAAGGGAATTAATTAATTAGACTTAAACACAAATCCTACTTCGGGAGGGATTCCTAGAGTCCTAATTGGATTAGGGCTGGGAATCCTAGTTGGAATAGGACTGGAATTCCTACTTGGAATAGGATTCCTACAATCCTAATGAGATTAGGAATTTTGAATTAAAATTGGATTCCTACTTGGAGTAGGATTCCTAGGAATCCTAATTGGATTAGGACTTCGGATTCAAATCTAATCCTAATTGGATTAGGACTAAATACATCCTAATATGGATTAGGGTTTCTTAAGTCACAATTAATTATTAATCTAATGAATCAATAAGACTCCTAATTGGATTAGGATTGAAGAGTTCAATTGAGTCAAAATTGATTCAAGTTCTAATTGGATTAGGACTTACCTAGATTGGATCCATTGGTTCACCCTTGGGCTAAACCTAATAGGATTAGGGCTTGACCACATTAGGGCAATGCAAACCCTAATGTGGACTAGGGTTTACCAAGAGGGAGGGGCGCAAGCCCCTCCCCCTTGATCCATTGGTGCGGCACAAGAGAGGGGGCCGGCGCCCCCTCTTTGGAAAGATGTCTAGGGTTCCTACTTAGTAGGAACCCTAGATGGCTATAAAAGGAGGTGTGAGGCCGGCGCCCTAAGCATAGAAGAACTCCTCCTTCTCCTTGCCGTGAGCCTCCCTCTCCTCTCTTCTTGTGATCAGCCGCAAGCAAGGAAGACCAAGGCCAAAGGTTGGCGGCATCCTCTTCCTCCCTTCTTCCTTCCAACGCAGGGAAAAGAAAGAAGGCTGCGTGGGGATTCTTCTTCTTCCTCTTCTTCAACCTTCTTCTTCCTCCTCTCAAGCACTTTCAAGAGTTGAAAGAAAGAGAAGAGATCAGCCATCAAAGGAGTCTTTGCAAGGGAGCTAGCACCCCGGGAAGACAAGAAAGCTTTGATCGGTTCTCTACTTCGTGTGGATACCCGTAGAGGCCGGACGTTTGAACGGCTTCAAGCGAACCCTCTCCCATAACCACGAATTCAGATTCGCGGTGATCGTCTACCCGCGCAAGGTGAAGATTTGATCTTCCTATTGTTTTAAAAGCTTTAATTCTTACCTAATTACGAAAGGTCTCGAAACAAGCGTTCATGCGATGAACGTCGAACCCGTGTATGCCGATTCCGCTGCCATCTGAAAAATTTTTGAAATATCAGCGGCATGGGCGGGTTCCCAACAATTGATCCATTCTTGTGATACTCTTCTCTAATTCATTGATTTTGATGATTAGCTTATGTTGGATATAGGATTTCATGTCTGTGATCATCAAATCATTCCTTAAGTTCTAAAGATTTTCATATCTCTCTCTTTTGGCACGAAATTAACTGAGATTTTGAGTATGTACCGGAGTTCGAGTCGACTCGAATGAATTTAAGAGTCGACTCGTGAGCGGGTCGACTCGCGCATATTCAGGAGTCGACTCGAGGTCGAGTCGACTCGCGCTTAACTGGAGTCAACTCGAGGTCGGAAATCCATCTTTTAACCCTAATCGAAATGACTTTTTCCAAACCTTCTTTTCGGCCGCCACTGTTCAAAAATCCTAGAGTCGTCTCCTACCTCGTCTCTGACCACTTTCCTCATCCTTTCCCCCGTGTTTCCTCCCTTTTTCCGTCCTTCCTTTCGGGTTTAGGTCAAAAATGCTTAGGAAAGCCGTCGTCCCGAGCCGGAAGAGACCTCTCACCGCGAGCGGCGCCGAGAGATGGTCCAAGGCGCGGAACGAACCCGTGAGGCCACCACCTCCGGTTCCTTCTCCGCCTAGATCGATACCCTCGCATCGCCGGAAGGATTGTCTCCACCGGGAGGAAGGTCAACTTTGACTTCCTCTTCCGGGAAGGGTTCACCTTAGGGCATCACCTTAGGGCCCAATGTCTAGATTGTTTTTGTTCCCTTGACCTCCTTACTTACCCAAGGCTAGTTAGAAAATTTTATGGGACCATCACACGGGGTAGCGGTGGTATCCAAGGGACTATAGCAAATGTCCCTATTTCTGTCTCGAAGGATCTGATTGCTCGAGTCCTCCACCTCTCCCGAGAGGGGATTGCTCCCACACATCCCACTGATAGGACTAAGGCCCTTACGACCATCCTAGGAAGACCACCTCAATCCCCCATAGAGGAGGTGTTTGCAAATCAACTTTCAGCTAAAATGCGACTCCTCCTGAGTATCATCTCTAGAACTCTCTTTCCTAAGACCGGTAGGTTTGATTTCATTTCTGAAAAAGACCTAGCCTTAATGTTCTACATTCTACATGACATTCCCATCAACTTCTCCAAACTTATCTACAGCTATATCTGTGAACCCCTAGACAAACCTAGGTTGAGTCTTCCCTATGGCATGCTTTTCACACTCATTTTTAGGGAGTTAGAAGTCCCTATCCCTGAGGGGGAACCCTCTCGCTCACTCAGATATACAGATCATATGGGTAAGGGGACTCTCCACCGGATGGATTTCCACAAGGTGGAGGGCACTTAGGTTAGGAAGTCATCCACATCCACACCATCTGAGCCCACTACTCATCACTCACCTACCTCTGACCATGATCAGGACCACTCCACAGATCCTTCCACCTTTCCATCCACAGCTGGTCCCCCATTCACTGCCGAGCCCTCGACCTCTACTGGACCCTCCACAATGCCACCACCTCAGCAGCCACAAGAGGTCAGGATTAGTCTTGAACAGCTCCGAGAGTTGAGGGATGACATAGTGAGGAAACTCAGAGGTACCTCCAGTGTACCTTCCACTGACCTCACTCCCTCCACAGCAGCAGTATCCATGATGGTAGCTGAAGTCAAGGAGGAGTTGTCAAGTCTGAGGAGTCTAGTTCAGGGTCAGTACTTGAGCTTCACAGCTATTAAGGAAGACACGAGGCAAATGCGAGATACTATCAGATCAGAGCTGCTAAGGCAAAGTCAAGGTGCAGAAAGGCTTGCGAATGTTTTGATAGACAAGCTCGATACAATCAATGAAAGTGTGACCCAACTGACCCAGACACACGCTACGACGACCTCAGAGATTATTGCACAACTAGGGAATGTCTCTGAAGGAATGGGCTTGGTTTTGCAGGCTCACCGGCGAAGTATGGGCGCATCATCCTCTTCTGCTAGACGTCTTTAGATTTGTATTTTTATATTATCATTTAAAGTCCTTCTGGACTTTCAATCAATGTACTCAAATTTTGTAATCAATGAACTGAAGTCATTTTTTGAAAAATTGAGCATTGTGTCTTTTGTATTATGTGCCTCTACATTGATTCTTTGATACTTCACCTTTTTGCTATGATGACAAAAAGGGAAAAAAATATGATACCTTGAAGGTAAAGGGAATCACTAAACAAGATTTTTTTTTTAAGCAAAATATGATTTGTCTTTGTGGATTCAATACCTCGAGGCTCATTATCTCTCTATTGGGACTCCTCAAGGAGTAATCTTCAGAATCTATTCAAGGGATATTCAGAGATTAGTTGAATCATATTCAAGAACAAATCGTCAGATTTTCCTTTCTATAATTAAGAACTTCAAGTTTAAAACATTAAACGAAAATTCAGAAAACTCTAGCAAAATTCAAACAAAATTGAATGCACATGCTGAGGGGGAGAATCTGAAATTCTGAAAAAGCAAATTCATTAAAAACTATAAGCCAAACAATTGATTGCATGTTTTGAAGGCTTATATAATTCCAAATGAAAGGGGGAGCTTTAATTGCAAAGTATACTGACTCATACTTTTCAATTTTGGATACACTAAATAACTAGACATTTGAATTCATTTCGAAACTTTACTTTCTTGATTGAGCAATTCACTTTACAAATACTCAATGTTTTGTCATCATCAAAAAGAGAGAGATTGTGGAGTAATTAAGTAAACCCCTATTTGATTTTGATGAGCTCAAAGCATTTGAGTATATTTTATGTTGTACTAATAAATTCAATCAGTGTTTCAGGTAAACATGTGTGAATTTCTATTTAAGTGCCTCAAGCTTTCGCTCAAAGTAATTTGGATAAGTATTGGACTCAATTTGAACCAAAGTCTGCATCCCGAGTCGACTCTGGAAGATTACGAGTCGACTCCGGAAGATTACGAGTCGACTCCGGAAGATTACGAGTCGACTCCGAGTGGTTTAAAGGTTTTGGCATAAGCCCGAGTCGACTCCGGTACTCTACGAGTTGACTCCGACTGAGAACAGACAGAAAAATAGAAAGAAGAGTTTCAGACACTATCAGCGAGTCGACTCCAAAAGGTTTCGAGTCGACTCCGATGCTTGCCGAGTCGACGCCTGACGGTTTCGAGTCGACTCCAAAAGATAACAGACAGAAAGATAGAACGATGGATTTTAGACCCTGTTACCGAGTCGACTCCAGAAGGTTACGAGTCGACTCCGACGTTTGGCAAGTCGACTCCTAGTTGTGTCCGAGTCGACTCCTAGAGGAAAGCAGTCTGAAAGGCAGAGAACCAATTTCGGAAATCCTGTGAACGAGTCGACTCCAAGAGTTCCAGAATCGACCCTCAAGTCAGCCGAGTCGACTCCAACAAAGCGCGAGTCGACTCCAAGGCAGATCAGTTCAATAAACAGAGAATCAGTTTTTCGGACTCTAAGAACGAGCGTCGCCTCTCAAGACAGCCGAGTTGACTCCAAGAAAACCCGAGTCGACTCGAGAAAGAAAAACAGAAAGATGGGTTTCTGGAACCCTGAGAACGAGCCGACTCCTAAGTGCCCGAGTTATCTCCAGATGTTGGCGAGTCGACTCCAGGTTTGGTCCAAGTCGACTCTAGGACGGGACAAGCACTTTAATTCAAATTCTGAATAGTGGGCGAGTCGTCTCCAGCAATAGCTGAGTCGGCTCCAGATCACACGAGTCGACTCCGATCCCAATGGATATATTGTTAAGATGTGCAGACGGGACAGAACAGCTATGAATCAGTCTTTAACGGCTATTTTTCGAATGGAACCAATTAAATAGCCAGAGTGAGCAGTAGTAGATAATAAGAGAGCTATTCCATCTGAGCATTAAAGCATTTCAACTACCAAGAACTTCTTAAGAGTAAATACAAGCAAAAAAAGAAAGAGGTGCATTCAACTCAATCCGAGAAGTACTTCCTTCGCATTCAAGGCTCTACTACCATCCTCCAACCTTCAGCGCTTTCAAGAGGAGACTCAGAAATCGAGAAGCCCCTACTTTCCCATCTAAAATCTGTTTGAGGGCTTCTAACTTTACTTTGCTTATATTGTTCTCACATTTGCCTTTTTAGAAGGTTTCTTTGTGAATTCCTAAACTATTTTTTTTTCTTACTTGATTCAATTAGGGGATTGAATCAAGGGTTGTAAGGTTTGTTGGTGAGCCAAAGATAAAACCAACGGTGTAAGGTTGTGATTGGTGAATCAGAGAAAACCAACTGGGTTTGATTGTAAATTCAGAAAAACAATCGGGTAGTTCTAGTCGGTGAGCCTGTGAAAACCGACCGAGTTCGTTGTAATCTCGTGAAAACAACAAGTTGGATTGTGAGCTTGTAAAACAACCGGCTGTAATCCTAGAGATTATAGTGAACTCCCAAGTGCGGCTGGGGGAATGGACGTAGGAGCAAGAGTTGGCTCCAAACTGTTAGAAGTATGCCCTAGAAGCCAATTTGGATGATACATTATTTTATTCTGGGACATAAATTTGTACTTGACCTAATTATGAATTTATTAAGTTGGGCATTCTTTTCATTCATGTTCTTATGTGTCCATGAATCGTCCAAGGAATTAATAAGATGATGACGCATATTCTCAAGAGTTGAGAATTTGAGACATGTGTTATTGGTGATTAATTTCTGAATTGCTCCTGATCGATGGGTCATCACGAGGACGGTGATTGATCCACTGAGATTAGTGTACAGATTGCTTTCTTTGATGGACGAGTCTTGAGTCCACAATGTGGAGACACTGGAGCAATTATACAAGTGCTTGTTAGAGAACAAGGGTACTGAGCGTGACCAAAGCAAGTAGTCACTTGGATGTCTATCCACTCGTCAGTGACTTACTTGATGCTGCAGTTGTATGACTGGTCCTTTGACCTGCGATGCCTCAGCTATTCATGGTGAGGTTGCTGTAGTTTGACGAGCACATAAACATGGGCCCTAGCCATTTGGGTTCTTGTAGTGCAGATTGGCTGCAGTAGGTTCATTGTAGGAGTAGGGGTGCATTTAGATGGAATCTATCGACCTTGATAGGTTAAGAGAGATCCTATGTGATTTATGAGACTAAGTTCGTAAATCCTCGGCCGAGGTAGTATGTATAATGGAAAAGAAGTTTTCCACTCTCGAACTTAAGTCGAATAAATTTTGACATATGATAGACGATAGGGGTTTGACGAGTTATCCATGACCTCCGTCTTGTCGGAATCCACGATAGAGGGACTGTATCATACACTAACTACACCTAGAGGTTCATCATTCCATTCTGCTGGGTTGCTACTACATGCTGCTAGGTGTCACTGGTGGATTGTGAGACTCAAAGGCATTCACTTGGTGATCAGTGAATCCGAATGAGAAGAGTTGGAATTGTTCCAACCCATTGAAAGGAGTTTTCAATGATATTGTGATAGAGATCGCAATATATCTCACTACCAGACAGAATAGAACCTATGGGGTCACATACATTAGAGGTATTGACTGATCCGATGGTTGAATTGTGATTAGGAATCACAAATAATTTGTAATTATCAATTTGATTGATAACTAGCAAGTTGAAGAAGGAATAATTGCAATTTGATTGTAATTTAATTTAATTAATTGGATTTAATTAATTGGACTTGGTCATATTAGACACGAGTCCTACTTGGAGTAGGATTCTAAGAATCCTAATTAGATTAGGATTTCAAATTAAATTAGAGTCCTATTAGGTGTAGGATTTCTAGAGTCCTAATTAGATTAGGACTGAAATTTAATATGTCCTAATTAGATTAGGATTTCTTAAGTCCTAATTAATTTTAATCTAATAAGTTAAATGACTCCTAATTGGATTAGGATTGAAGAGTTCAATAGAGTCATGGTTCAATAGAATCCTAATTAGATTAGGATTTGAAGGGAAAGGAAATGGGTTCACTTAATCCTATTTGGAATAGGATTAAAACCACCTTGTAATTGACCCCACCCCCCACTTAATTTGATTAAGTGGGGAGTGAGATAGGAAGGGAGAAGAGGGAGGGGCGAGCCCCTCCCTTGGCCGAAATCACAAAGAAAAGAGGAGGGGTACGCCCCTCCTCTTGGCTCCAAAAGGATAAGGATGGAGCTCCCAATTTTTAGGAGCTCCAATCCTAATCTCAAAAGAAAAAAGGGGCTGCCGTGAATGAGGATTTTTGGACTCTCTTCTCTCCTCCTAGGATATACGTGAAGCCCCCTCTCCCTCTTGGTTTCAGCCGCATCAAAGAAAAGAAAAAAAAAAAAAGGATAAGGATGGAGCTCCTAAAAAGTAGGAGCTCCATATGCCTTTAAAAAAAGGATAAAGGGGGCAGCCGTGAGATGATTTTTCCCTTCCCTTTTGAGCCGTGAACAGCACCCTCCCTTCCCTTGGGTTTCCAGCCACCAGCAACAAAAGAAAAAAAAAAAGAAAAGGGAAGGGTGTAGCCCTTCCTCCCTTGCTGTTTTTGGTTCCAATGAAAGAAAAAGGAAAAAGGCTGCAAAGGGGTTTGGCCTTCTTCCTTTTGATCCATCCTTCTTCTTCCTCCTCTCAAGGCAATCAAGAGTTGATTCAAAGAAGAGGATTTCAGCCATCAAAGTTTTCTCTGCAAGGGAGCTAGCACCCCGAGGAGATTCAAAGACTTAGATCGGTCCTCTGCCTCGTGTGGATACCCGTAGAGGCCGGACGCGTGTGCGGCTTCAAGCGAACCTTCAACAAATACCACGATTATCAAATTTGCGGTGATCATCTACCCGCACAAGGTGAAGATCTGATCTTCCTAATTGAATAAAAATATTTTAATCCTAATATATCTACGAACGACGATTTTTGAAATATGTTCATGCGATGAACGGGATCTCGCGCATGCCTTCCGCTGCGATCAGAAAATTTTTTGATTTTTTCTGCGGCATGGGTGGATCCCAACAGTGGTATCAGAGCCTAGGTTTCGTAGATTAAGATTAGGATTAAAAGATTAAGGCATAATAGAGCTGAAAATTGAAAGATTATGCTTGCTGAATTTTTCTGCATGCTGATTTTCTATGCTTGGATTAATGATTCTAATACTTTGATAATATGATTACAAATATTTAGAATCATCTTGCATGATCAGCAACTCATAAGATGACATAATCAGTTAAATATTCAGATATGTAAATTATATTTAATGCATATGATGCGTATGGTGATGATCATGGATGAACCCTTATACATGTGCTGAAATGTTCTGTAATGTTTTGCAATATTCTGTGATGTTATGTGATGGCATGTAATTCAGATTTTTAGATGCCTGCATGCATCTTAAATTGATGTATTAGAGACCTGCGTGTCTCATGAAAAAGGGTTGTAATTATTCTTTTATTTTTAAAGTTTATCTTGGATGTAATCTGTGATGTGTTTGTACGTCAATGTTTGATCGGTGCATGCCTCTACAAGCACGATTTGCGCGGATCGAGATCAAGAGTTGATTGGAGATGGATCAAGGAGTTGATCACAATTGGACCAAGGATCCTCAAGATCGAGTCAAGAGTTGAAGACGATCTAACCAATTGACGTGCATGTGCTTGTACTATGACCCCATCCTGGATCCATGATCATCACCAATTATTTTGTGATTATGCCATGTTTATGTTTATTCATAGCGGGTAGATAATTATTTGCATGAGATGTAGATAATTAAATGAAAAAGACCTAAATTAAATCTCCTCGAAAATATTAAGTCTAGCGGTCTTCCATCGTAGTAGAGCTGCTAAGGTCTTTCCGGCGTTGATTTGTCTCGGCTGGATACAGTGGGCAAGTTGCATCGGGAAACTGGACCTCTCTATTAGGCATGAGATGTTGTAGGGGTAAAGATGGGGTTGGGCGCCAATAACTGTTAGGTGAGGACCCAATGACGACTTTACTTCTGCGGTTATACGGTGGGTCTGACTTAACTAAGGAATGGAGCCAATAACTGTTAGGTGAGGCTTTCATGACTTAGAGACCGGATAGCGCTGCAATTTGCTTGAGAAGCATTGTACAAGAGTTGTACACTCATCCTTTTATGTGTTGCCAATAACTGTTAGGTGAGGTGGCATGTAAATTGGTGGGATCGTAGCACCCCACTTGAAATCTAGAGTCGCAGGTTTCCGTTTCTCTACCCGAGGAGTGTAAGAGATTCGAGAAAATAGTGGAAGGTGTTTGTTTTAAAAGGTCCTAAAACAAATAGAGTTCAAGTACAAAATTCTAACTAGAATCTTTACTCTTTGAGGATTATAAAGTCAGCTTCTAGACTCTTAACTCATATCCTATAGAACAAACGTTTGACCAAACCCAATTATAAAGACTGGCTCAGCAAATTTCAAAATAGTTTTGAATTGTGAGAAATTCGGATATGTGCTAGACCATGGAATCCCCGTGTTACCAATCCATCCGATTACTAATCAGCGTAAGACGCATGCTAAGTGGACGAATGATGACAATATAGTTAGGTGCTACATAATGGCATCCATGTTTAATGAACTACAATGCCAGCATGAGAACATGAAGATTGCCAGGGATATATTATATAACCTACAAGAGTTGTATGGTGAACAGAGTCATGCAGCATGTTTGAAGTGTCCAAGAGGCTCTTCAAGGCCAAGATGCGTGATGGGCAGTCTGTCCATGATCATGGTTTGACCATGATAAAGGACTTAGAGGAGCTTGAGAAGCTCGGCATGATCATGCACAAGGAATTGCAAACGGATTTGATCCTACAATCCCTTTCAGATTCATATGAACAGTTTATAGTAGACTACCATATGAATAAGATTGTATGCACCAAAAACAGAATTGTTAAATAAATTGGTAACTACCTTAGGGACCTTGAAGAGTTCAAGGGGCATCGTTCTCGCTGTCGAGTTAGTTTCTACTGCCAAGAGAGAGTCTACCTGGAAGAAGAAGAAGCCTACGAAGAAGCAGAAGATCGAGAAAAGGCCAAGTAAGGAAGTTCCAAGAAAAGGGCCGATTGCAAGAGAAAGTGTTTTCATTGCATCATAGACGGCCATTTGAAGAGGATTTGTCCTACATACATGGGAAGCATAAAGAGCAAGAAGGGTGACAGACCGTCAGAAGGTATGTCAGATATGCTCATTATTAAAAGGATACTTAGGGACCGTTACCTATTGCTAGCAGAAATTTGATTTATGTATCTTGTTTAGCACAGGAAGATTTTTATAAGACTACTGTTCCATTTATTTGAGAAATAAATTAATTGCACGTGGTTTTATGATTGACGGTTTCTATCACATACATTTGGATGTATCTGTGAATGTATCTGAGCAAACAGTGAGTACCATAAGATCCAAAAGATCTAGAGATGAGATAAATCTAAAGTATTTGTGGCACCTCAGGCTTGGTCATATAGGAGAAGATAGAATAAATAAATTGGAGAAACATGGGCTTCTAGACTCATTGACTTCCGAGTCATATCCGATTTGTAAATCCTGCCTTCAAGGAAAGATGGCCAAATTACCCTTTGTAGGACATGGGAGAGGTCCACTGCGATACTTACCCTAGTACACACTTATGAGTGTGGCCCATTCGATGCGCAGGTTAGGGATTGTAATTTTTATTTCATTTACCGATGATTACTCATGGTATGGATATGTGTGTGAGATACAAATCTGAATCTTTTAAAAAGTTCAAATAGTTCAGATATGAAGTAGAAAAACAAACAGGAAAACTCATTAAGGTTCTTCGATCGGATCGAGGAGGTGAACACCTTAATAGAGAGTTTCATGATTATCTCAAGGAGAATGGTATAGTTTCACAATGGATCCCTCCTGGTACACCTCAGCTCAACGGAGTGTCGAAGAGGAGGAATCAGACCCTATTGGATATGGTCAGGTCCATGATGAGCTTCACTGATCAACCCTTGTTTCTTTAGAGAGATGCCCTATTTTCAGCTATTTACATATTGAATAGTGTTCCCTCTAAGTCTGTTCCTACCACACTTTATGAGATATGACATGGTAAGAAGCTGAGTCTTAGTTATTTCAAGATTTGGGGATGTCCGACCCAAGTCAAATGACAACAGATGGACAAGTTAGAGGATAGGACAATTAGTGCTCGTTTTATAGAATATCCTAAAGAGTTATTAGGATACAATTTTACATCCCAGAGAATCACAAAGTGTTTGTGAGCCGACATGCTATCTTCATGGAAAATAGTTTATCCTTGATAGAGGCAGTGGGAGAAAAATTGAGCTCGAAGAGAAAGTCTCTAAAAAGCAACGAGCCATTGTGCCTATAGAACCTATTCATATTGAGCCAGTACATGTTGTACCTCCTCCACCTCGTAGATATAGTAGGATCTTCCATCCTCTTGAAAGGTACTTAGGTATACTTACAGAGGATGTAGAGGAAGTGTTCCTCATGGGAGATAGGGATCAAAATAAGGATCCCAATACCTACAACGAGGCGATGTTAGACATCGATTCCGAGAGATGGCTGGAAGCAATGAAGTCAGAGATGGACTCCATGCATTCCAACCAAGTCTGAACCTTAGTAGATCCACCAGAAGGTATAGTATCTATTGGGTGTAAATGGATCTATAAGAGAAAATTAAGTTCGGATGGCTAGGTAGAGACCTATAAGGCAAGGCTAATGGCGAAAGATTATAGTCAGTGCGAAGGCACTGATTATCAAGATACTTTTCCACCAGTAGCCATGCTGAAGTCCATTCGAACATTGCTTGCTATTGCTGCATCTCATGATTATGAAATCTGACAGATGGATGTGAAAACTGCTTTCCTAAATGGATATCTTGAGGAAGATATCTATATGAAGCAGCCTTTGGGTTTCACTTTCAGTGATAGTGATCACAAGGTCTGTAAACTGCAAAGGTCCATCTATGGACAAAAGCAAGCATCTCGGAGTTGGAACACTCGTTTCAACGATATAATTAAATCGTTTGATTTCATCAAGAACGAAGAGGAACCATGTGTTTATAAGAAGGGTTAGTGGGAGGGCTATTGTAATCCTCGTATTATACATGGATGATTGATAGTCAACTTTAAAGACCACGCAATAGCACGTATCTGGTAGGATAGTGATTACGGATATCGATCCACAGGGATTGGGGTACAGTTGTTTTCTTAAAAATAAAAATATTTAAAAGGAAGAGTTTGTGAAGAAAATTAAACTAAGGAATTTAATAAAAAAAATGCAATTAAAATGATATCAGTTTGAGAGAACCTAGGGAAAGAAATTCACCACTAACATCAGAACAAGGGTTATTTGTATTGTAATTCGTTCTTGAATTAACATGCAAATTGGCTACAAGCCTAATAAGCATTTAAATAAAAATCTTACAAAAGTAATTTAGGAACATCCATCTTCGGTTGGCATGAAATGTCTATCCTAAACTAATGTGGCAGGACACTGCATCTTTCCTAAGCATGGGTGATCTTCTATTAACTTAGTGATCATGAAGAACAGTTGTATAAACGTCATATTTAAAATCACAGAAATTAAATATAAGATAAAAGAGGATTTTCATTAAAAACAATAAGTTCATACAACTCCAAGAATATAAAATTAAATACAAAAAATCCGTGTCCCTTTGTTAGGGCTGCATCCAGCCCTGAAGAGGAGATCAGCCTTCCATGAAGAGTTGAACAGCTGCACTGCAGGGGGACTTCATGATGATTGGCTCCTTCCTCCCGTCGGCTCCCTCTCAACAAATCATCATCTCTTCCTTTGGGAAATCATTCCCAAAGTACCCAAACTCTTCTCCCTCCTCTGTTTTTGTGGGATTTGGCCTAAGAGAAGATGGGAGCAGCCCCCCGGTGGGGGAAGAGGGAATGCCCCACTCCTTTTATAGCCTCTTGACTGCTGTTATCGTCCTCCGGATATAACCTTCCGAGTGAGAAGATAAAGACAGAGGAGCGGCTTCTGTTCCGTGGTCGTGGGTGAGACGTGGAGAAGATTAGATCCGACTAGAAAAGTCGGATTCTATGGATGCTAGAGATGATACTCCCCTGCTATG
This sequence comes from Phoenix dactylifera, assembly GCF_009389715.1. Taxonomy (NCBI): domain Eukaryota; kingdom Viridiplantae; phylum Streptophyta; class Magnoliopsida; order Arecales; family Arecaceae; genus Phoenix; species Phoenix dactylifera. Next base: position 140,478 of record NW_024068268.1, read on the forward strand.
TTCTGTTTCTGAGAAGCATGGCTTGAACGTATGCAGAGGATTCATCCCAATCGCATCCTGAAATGGGTGCGGATGCAACTGGTTCAGATTCGTGAGCTGAGAGAAAGTTGCTTGCTTTTTGGACGCAAGGAATGGCAAGGACGTTGGGAGGAGCTGGATTCGGTGGATCATGCTGAGAGATGATGCGGAAGAAGCCTTGAATCGCGGACGGCTGCTGGTTTCCAGACGTGGGATGAAGAGAAGATGGATGCTGAGTCTGCTGATCCGTGAAGCTCGGGAGGATGACGTTGAATCCTGGCTGGCCGTGGGATAATGATGAAGAACAAATGCAGATATACACGGAAGAAGCTGACGGGATGAATCCAAAAGAAGAGAATCTCGAACGTGGTTGAATGCTGGGATGGTAATCTTTGAATTTATCCATGACTCTGTTCCGAAGCAGGGGATAAGAATGACTTTGAATTTGATTTGCGGTTGACTGGGATCAATCCGGAACGCTGGGCTGGTTCGGAAGAAGTGGATGCTGATCGCGGGTAGCCACGGGATGAGAATGGATCGCGGGAAACTTGGAAGGAAGATTGGAGATGGGACGTGAGTGTGGGGCTTATGCGGACAGAAGAAATCCGGAAGAAAAGCTCTTCCGTGGTGCTCGGGGAGGAAGATTTTAGGAACAAACACGGATGGCTGGATTTGTGAGCGTTTGAAGGAGTTGTCGCATGGGATGAGCGTAAGATGGTTGCTGGTTCTCACGCGGAACAGGGGATTTTGGGATTTTGTTTGTGAATGGAAAGAGTCCAGAACAAGAAGAAGGTGATGATGCCGTTGGGAACAAACATGGCACGCTGGGATCGAATGGATCGTGAGTTCGGTGGACGATGAAGACGGGATGCTAAAGATTTGTTGAACTTGTTTTGTTGAGGGAAGATATCGGAAGTGGGGAGCTAGCGGGTCGTAGATGAGGCGATCGTTTAGGTAACGAGTGGAAAGAAATTTAGGTGAACTTGTGAAGGAATTGGACATCATCCAATTGAGTTTGACTTGACCTGCATTCATAAATAATTAAATCAACTCGAATTACCTCTTATAATTTATTAAAATGCAATGATGATGGTAACACATCTTTTATGGTTAAATTTACGAAATATGTGTGTTAAATAATGATAAGTGCTATGAATAAGATATTAATCTATGCATTATTTAGCACTTATCAATGATATTCTTCCAATTGGGAATGGTGTTCCCATGCTAACTTTGGTCAAGGTATGGTTGTCTAAGGATTTCTCCATAAAAGACCTTGGGGAAGCATCCTATAGTTTGGGGATTAAGGTCTATAGAGATAGATCTAAGAGGATGTTTGTCCTGATGCTGAAGAGGTTCGGCATGAAAACCTCTAAAAGGAAAATTATTACCCCTTAGGCATGGGATAAATCTCCCCAAGAAGATGTGCCCCAAGACATCGGAAGAGATACAGTGGATAAGCAAGATCCTTTATGCTTCGGCTATAGGGAGCCTCATGTATACCATGCTATGTACGTGACTTGATATAGTACATGCTGTGAGTGTCACGAGCATATATCATTCAAATCCAGGCAAGAAGCACTGGATAGTTATGAAGAACAGTCTTAAGTACTTGAGAAGAACTAAGGACATATTCTTGGTCTTTGGGAGAAGATCAGAGTTGAAGGTAGAAGGATGCACACATATTGATGATAGAAAGTCTACATCAGAATATGTGCAATGGTGGTTCAGTAAATTGGAAGAGTTCTAAACAACCGATCATTGTAGATTCTACCTTAGAAGCTGAATGTTAAGCCGTCTCTAAGTGTGTAGTGAAAACCTTCTGGTTTAAGAAGTTCATTGCAGAGTTAGGTGTAATATCATCAGATGCCATAACGCTCTACTGCGATAACAAAGGCACCATAGCACTAGCTAAGGAGCCAAAGGTCTCACCAGAAGTCTAAGCACATGGAGCGGCGGTTTAACCTGATAAGCGACTACCTCGAAAAGAAATAAGTAGAGAATCAGAGAGTAGACTCCACAGGCAATGTGGTAGACCCATTCACTAAGTAGCTAAGTGAGCAAAAACTGAAGCGCATCTTGAGAAGATGGGGCTTAGATTTAGGGCTGATTGGCTTTAGTGCAAGTGGGAGATTGTTAGAAGTATGCCCTAGAAGCCAATTTGGCTGACACAATATTTTATTCTGGGACATAAATTTGTACTTGACCTAATTATGAATTTATTAAGTTGGGCATTCTTTTCATTCATGTTCTTATGTGTCCATGAATCGTCCAAGAAATTAATAAGATGATGACGCATATTCTCAAGAGTTGAGAATTTGAGGCATGTGTTATTGGTGATTAATTCCTGAATTGCTCCTGATCGATGGATCATCACGAGGATGGTGATTGATCCACTGAGATTAGTGTATAGATTGCTTTCTTTGATGGACGAGTCTTAAGTCCACAATGTGGGGACACTGGAGCAATTGTACAAGTGCTTGTTAGAGAACAAGGGTATTGAGCGTGACCAAAGCAAGTAGTCATTTGAATGTCTATCCACTTATCAGTGACTTACTTGATGCTGCAGTTGTATGACTGGTCCTTTGACCTGCGATGCCTCAGCTATTCACGGTGAGGTTGCTGTAGTTTGACGAGCACATAAATATGGGCCCTAGCCATTTGGGTTCTTGTCGTGCAGATTGGCTGCAGTAGGTTCATTGTAGGAGTAGGGGTGCATCTAGATGGAATCTATCGATCTTGATAGGTTAAGAGAGATCCTATGTGATTTATGAGACTGAGTTCATAAATCCTCGGCCGGGGTAGTATGTATAGTGGAAAAGGAGTTTTCCACTCTCGAACTTAAGTCGAATAAATCTTGACATATGACAGACGATAGGGGTTTGACGAGTTATCCATGACCTCCATCTTGTCAGAATCCATGATAGAGGGACTGTATCATACACTAACTACACCTAGAGGTTCATCATTCCATTCTGCTGGGTTGCCACTACATGCTGCTAGGTGTCACTGGTGGATTGTGAGACTCAAAGGCATTCACTTGGTGATCAGTGAACCCGAATGAGAAGAGTTGGAATTGTTCCAACCCATTGAAAGAAGTTTTCAATGATATTGGGATAGAGATCGCAATATATCTCACTACCAGACAGAATAGAATCTATGGGGTCACACACATTAGAGGTATTGACTGATCCGATGGTTGAATTATGATTAGGAATCACAAATAATTTATAATTATCAATTTGATTGATAACTAGCAAGTTGAAGAAGGAATAATTGCAATTTGATTGTAATTTAATTTAATTAATTGGATTTAATTAATTGGACTTGATCATATTAGACCCGAGTCCTACTTGGAGTAGGATTCTAAGAATCTTAATTAGATTAGGATTTCAAATTAAATAAGAGTCCTACTAGGAGTAGGATTTCCAGAATCCTAATTAGATTAGGACTGAAATTTAATATGTCCTAATTAGATTAGGATTTCTTAAGTCCTAATTAATTTTAATCTAATAAGTTAAATGATTCCTAATTGGATTAGGATTGAAGAGTTCAATAGAGTCATGGTTCAATAGAATCCTAATTAGATTAGGATTTGAAGGGAAAGGAAATGGGTTCACTTAATCCTATTTGGAATAGGATTAGACCCACCTTGTAATTAACCCCACCCCCCACTTAATTTGATTAAGTGGGGAGTGAGATAGGAAGGGAGACGAGGGAGGGGCGAGCCCCTCCCTTGGCCGAAATCACAAAGAAAAGAGGAGGGGTACGCCCCTCCTCTTGGCTCCAAAAGGATAAGGATGGAGCTCCTAATTTTTAGGAGCTCCAATCCTAATCTTAAAAGAAAAAAGGGGCTGCCGTGAATGAGGATTTTTGGACTCTCTCCTCTCCTCCTAGGATATACGTGAAGCCCCCTCTCCCTCTTGGTTTCAGCCGCATCAAAGAAAAGAAAAGAAAAAAAGGATAAGGATGGAGCTCCTAAAAAGTAGGAGCTCCATATGCCTTTAAAAAGAGGATAAAGGGGGCAGCCATGAGATGATTTTCCCTTCCCTTTTGAGCCGTGAACAGCACCCTCCCTTCCCTTGGGTTTTCAGCCACCAGCAACAAAAGAAAAAAAAAAAAAAAGGGAAGGGTGTAGCCCTTCCTCCCTTGCTGTTTTTGGTTCCAATGAAAGAAAAAGGAAAAAGGCTGCAAAGGGGTTTGGCCTTCTTCCTTTTGATCCATCCTTCTTCTTCCTCCTCTCAAGGCAATCAAGAGTTGATTCAAAGAAGAGGATTTTAGCCATCAAAGTTTTCTCTGCAAGGGAGCTAGCACCCTGGGGAGATTCAAAGATTTAGATCGGTCCTCTGCCTCGTGTGGATACCCGTAGAGGCCGGACGCGTGTGCGGCTTCAAGCGAACCTTCAACAAATACCACGATCATCAGATTTGCGGTGATCATCTACCCGCACAAGGTGAAGATCTGATCTTCCTAATTGTATGAAAATGTTTTAATCCTAATCTATCTACAAACAACAATTTTTGAAATATGTTCATGCGATGAACGGGATCTCGCGCATGCCTTCCGCTGCGATCAGAAAAATTTTTGATTTTTTCTGCGGCATGGGTGGATCCCAACACGAACCACTATAAACTTTTCTGTGTTTGTATTGTTTGTTGTCTCTGCCTCTTTCTCTTCACTCACTGCATCTAGTAAACTAACTAATTTGCTTGCTATAGATTTAGTTAATTACTCATTATATTTTTAATTGGTCAATATTTAATTAAAACCCAATTCACCCCCTCTCTTGGGTTGTCTCCTTAGGCAACACACACTTTATAGGAATGTTATCTAGTTTAATTCCATAGTCCTCTAGTTGTTGCTTGAGCCATAGTACTTGAGCACAGCAGCTCCCGTTAGCTATATATTTGACCTCAGCCGTTGACAATGCTACTGAATTCTGCTTTTTGCTAAACCATGATACTAAGTTATTTCCTAAGAATTGACATGTTCCACTAGTGCTTTTCCTATCTAATTTGCATCCAGCAAAATCTGCATCAGAATATACAAGCAAATCTAGACAGGAGTCTCTAGAGTACCATAATTCTATGTTTGTAGTTCCTCTCAAATATCTAAGGATTCTTTTGACAGCACTTAGATGTGACTCCTTAGGATCTGATTGGTATCTAGCACATATTCCCACACTAAATACTATGTCTGGCCTACTAGCAGTGAGGTAAAGCAAAGATCCAATTTAGCCTCTATAGAACTTCATATCTACACTTTTTTCTTTTTCATCTTTGTCTAGCTTACTAGTGGGGTTCATTGGGGTGCCTATTCTCTTGTGATTCTCATTTCCAAACTTCTTTAATATTTCCTTTGTATACTTAGTTTGATGAATAAAGATGCCTTCCTTAGTTTGCTTGATTTGCAATCCGAGAAAGAAATTCAGTTCTCCCATCATACTCATCTCGAATTCTCCTTGCATTAATTCAGCAAATTCTTTGCAAAGACTATCATTAGTGGCACTGAAAATTATGTCATCTATATATATTTGTACTACTAGCAAATTTTTGTCTTTTCTCTTGAGAAAAAGTGTTTTATCTACATTTCCTCTACTGAAATCATTATTTAACAGAAATTTGCTTAGTCGATCATACCATGCCCTAGGTGCTTGTTTCAATCCATATAGTGCCTTATGTAATCTAAATACATGATCAGGAAATTCATGATTCTCAAAATCAGACGATTGCTCTACATACACTTCTTCTATATAACCATTTAAGAAGGTACTTTTTACATCAATTTGATATAATTTGAAGTCCATGAAGCATGCAAATGCTAGAAGTAATCTAATAGCTTCTAATCTAGCCACAGGAGCAAATGTTTCTTCAAAATCTATCCCTTCTTCTTGATTGTTTCCTTTAGCTACAAGTCTAGCTTTATTTCTTAAAACTACCCCATTTTCATCTAGTTTATTTCTAAAAATCCATTTTGTTCCAATTACAGAATTATGCTTCGGTCTCTCAGTTAATGTCCAAACATTGCTTCTTTTAAATTGATTTAATTCTTCTTGCATAGCGTTAATCCAATTTATGTCATTTTCAGCTTCTTCATAAATCTTAGGTTCTATTTGTGAAACAAAAGCAAGATAGTCATTTAAATTTTTAAGAGAGGATCGAGTTCTTACCCCTTGAGATGGATCACCAATGATTAAGTCTTTAGGGTGTCCATGTGCGTACCTCCATTCCTTTGGCAAATCTTGAGATTGTGGTGGCACACGATCATCTTCCTTTTCTTGATTTGGTACGTGATTAAGATTCAATTTTTCAAACTCAATAATTCCTGCATCATCATCAAAAGTATTTTCTCTCCTAAGAGACTCACTATCATACTCATCAAAAATGATATTAATTGACTCTTCAACTACAAGAGTTCTTTTGTTGAACACTCTGTATGCCCTGCTAGATGTAGGTATCCTAAGAAGATACCTTCATCTGACTTGGCATCAAATTTACTTAGATCCTCCTTGCCATTGTTTAAAATGAAACATCTACATCCAAATACTCTAAGATATTTAGTAGTTGGTTTCTTATTCTTCCAAAGTTCATAAGGAGTTTTCTTGGTTATAGGTCGTATTAAAACACGATTTAGAATATGGCAAGCAGTACTTATAGCTTCAGCCCAAAAGTACTTTGGAAGATTTGACTCACACAACATCGTGCGTGCTATTTCTGCCAAGGTCCTATTTCTACTTTCAACAACCCCATTTTGTTGAGGCGTTCTAGGTGCTGAAAATTGATGTGAAATACCATTTTTATTACAAAATTCTTCAAAGTGTTGATTTTCAAATTCAGTTCCATGATCATTTCGAATTGCAATTAAGGTGAGCTTCTTTTCAGTTATGATATTTTTATAATATTTCAAGAATGCTGAAAATGCTTCATTCTTATGTGCAAGAAATGAAACCCATGTATATCTTGAGAAATCATCTACTATAACTAGTCCATACTTTTTTTCTCCTAGACTTGTAGTTCTGGTAGGCCCAAATAGATCCATGTGTATGAGTTCAAAGGGCCTAGTGGTTGATACTATATTCTTTGATTTGAAGGATGATTTTGTTTACTTTTCTAATGAACATGGTCCACAGATTTTGTTCTTTTCAAAGATCAATTTTGACACATCTTTTATCAAATTCTTCTTGATTAGTTTTGATATTAAGTCCATACTAGCATGTCCTAGTCTACGGTGCCAAAGCCAACTTGTTTCACTTTTTCTTTCTTCATTAGTAATTAAGCATAATCCATTTTTCTTGCCTAAATCATGAAGATCTACCATATAAATATTTCCATGCCTATGTCCCATAAGTACAATGCTATTATCTTTAGGATTTGTAATTATGCATACTCAGGCTTCAAATGTGACTTTAAGGTCTTTATCACAAAATTGACTTATACTAAGCAAGTTATGTTTCAGACCATTAACTAATAAAACATTTTCTATAAAAGTGGATGGAGTAATATAGATTTTATCCTTTTCCAATGATAAGTCTTTTTTCATTGTCTACATAGGTTACTACTCCACCCTCCTTAGATTCCAAGGTGACAAATTGTTCTATGTCATCTGTCATGTATCTTGAACAACCGCTATCTAGATACCATCGTTTATCCCTCTTATTAGCTGTAAGACACTCCTGCAATCAAAGTCAAGAATGTGCTTTAGGTACCCAAACCATGTTGGATCCTTTAAGGTTAGTACTTGATGTTCCTTTTGGAACCCAAATTTTTTTGGATTTTAGCTTAATCTTATCACTCAATTTGTTATAGCTAGACCTTCTAAAATTGCATTCATATGCTTTGTGTCCTATTTTATTGCAGCAATGACAAGTTATATTTTCAGTTTTGGCTCTCACAAATATGTTCTTTAAGTATTTTTGCTTCCTATTTGTTTTATATCCCAAACCAGCTTTATCATATATAACTTTTTGACTATCAAGAATCATATTTAATTTAGTTGAACTAAGTGTAAACTTGTCCACTAAGAATTTGTATTTTTCTGCATCTTCTTTTAGCTTGACATTTTCAGCAGCTAGACTTTTGATTTTATTAGTGAACCTCCTACTTAATGTTTCATAGTCATTAGATAGTTTCAGCTTTTCTTTGATAAGAGATTGATTTTCATCTTTTAGAACTTTATTTTTATTGATTAGCTTCTTGTGTTCTTCCATGAGTTCTAAAAATGCATCATGTAGCTCTTCTACTGTAAATGTTGTCGGAGCCCACGCCGGAACCCACTCACACCGGCGCCGCCACCGACGTCGGACAAGCAAGAGAGAAACAAACGGATAAGCACTCTCTCGCTCCCTCGACTCCGGACTCAAGGATCACCTCTTCGCTCCGCCTACGAAGGGCAAAAGATTACCCCGTGGTATCAGTAGGGTAAAACACTTGAGCACCGCAACGGATTATCAAAGATCAAAGGAAGGAGAAGGAAGAAAATAGCAAAGCAAACACAAAGATGTAACGAGGTTCGGCTACAAATAGCCTACGTCCTCCACCGCTCCAAATCTCAATTAGGATGAACTGATTACAGAGATAGCACACACCCGAACGATCGCAAGCGATCGATCTACAAGAGATTCACACAGAATTCCCTTTGCACAAGAAGTAGGATCCCAATCCTCTTCTTCTCTAGAACCCTAGCCTCACAAAACAAGAGTCTCTCTCAAATATACGGCTAATTCTCAATACCCTAGGGCTCTCATGAGTCCTATATATAGTCTCAAGACCTTCAGATGATCATAGCCGTCGAAACGCCGACAAAACACCAAAAGAAAACTCATCCGTATGATTTCCCGCGAGCCCGAGTCGACTCGGCTGAAGTCCGAGTCGACTCTGGCACGTCTGGACAACTTCCAGTATAACTGGCACGATCTCGAGTCGACTCGACTGTGGCTCGAGTCGACTCGACGATGCTCCGAGTCGTCTCGACTGTAGCTCGAGTCGACTCTGACAGTCCAGACAGAAACATGATTTTTTTGCGGCTTTTCTCCTCTCGGGTCGACTCGACAGACCTCGAGTCGACTCGACTGTTCCCGAGTCGACTCGACTGTAGCTCGAGTCGACTCCGACAGTCCGCCAGACTGAACTATGCAGAATTAATTCTCCTTGAATTCTCTTCATCATCAAAGGTCTCCACATACCCCAACAATCTCCCACTTGGAGACCTTGGGTATATCCTCTTGTTACTTGGTTCTCCTCTGTGCTCCCACTGAAAATTGGATCATCCTAGTGAAATCGGTACGATGCCTCCTCAACGTCTTCAAGCATGAAGACCAGCAGAAGCTGAACAACTCCTCAGCTTCTCCATCGTGACGACCTTCGTCAACATATCTGCAGGATTCTGACTTGTATGAATTTTCTCCAACTTGACGAGTCCCTGCTCGAGCAATGACCTCACGAAGTGGTATCGTATGTCAATATGCTTCGTTCTTGAATGGAAAGCTGAATTCTTCGCCAGATGAATTGCACTTTGACTATCTGAATATAACATGCAATCCTTTTGTTCCTTCCCAAGCTCCTTCATCAAGCCTTGAAGCCATATTAGTTCTTTGCACGCCTCTGTGGCTGCCACATACTCCGCCTCCGTAGTCGACAATGCAACAACTGGTTGCAACCTGGAAATCCAACTGACGGCTCCACTGCCCAAGGTGAACAAGTACCCTGTCGTGCTTCTCCTGCCGTCCAAGTCCCCTGCCATGTCTGAGTCCACATAGCCCTGTAACCGGATCTCAGAACCTCCATAGCACAATGACATGTGCTCAGTGCCTCTCAGATACCTCAGTATCCATTTGACCGCGCGCCAATGCTCCAAGCCTGGGCAGCTCATGAAGCGACTCACAACTCCCACTGCTTGAGGAATGTCTGGTCTCGTACACACCATAGCGTACATCAAGCTCCCCACTGCCGATGCATACGGGATTTTTGACATATTGAGCTCCTCCACCCGCGTCTTCGGACTTTGCCCTTTTGAAAGCTTAAAATGGGCACCCAGCGGTGTGCCAACAGGTTTGGCACCCTCCATGCAGAATCTCCTGAGTACTCGGCTGATGTACTCCGCCTGAGATAGTCTGAGGATATGTTTAGACCTATCTCTGCTGATCCGCATCCCAAGGATCTGTTTTGCTGCTCCTAGATCCTTCATTGCAAATTTTCTTGACAGCTTCAGCTTCAATTTTGCAATCTCATGCATGCTAGCTCCTGCAACTAACATGTCATCAACATACAATAGCAAGATAATGTAAGATGTACCGAAGTCTCGGAAGTAGCAACAGTGATCCTCCTGACATCTCCTATATCCTATCTCAAGCATGTAACTATCGAACTTGAGATACCATTGTCTGGGTGCCTGTTTCAAACCATAGAGGCTTTTCTTTAGTTTGCAGACTAAGTCACCCGTGCCAGCTGCAATGTATCCCTCCGGCTGCTGCATATATATTTCCTCATCGAGATCTCCGTGGAGAAAGGCCGTCTTCACATCAAGCTGCTCTAAGTGAAGATCCTCTACTGCCACCATGCTCAGCACCGCTCGAATAGAACTCATCTTGACTACAGGAGAAAAGATCTCTGTGAAGTCGATACCTGCTCTCTGCGGAAATCCTTTTACAACCAGCCTGGCCTTGTACCGCTTCTTCCCACCCTGCTCTTCCTTCAGCCTGTAAACCCATTTGTTTGACAGTGCTTTCTTTCCCTTGGGCAGATCCACCAAATCCCACGTTTGATTCTGCTCCAATGACTTCATCTCATCATCCATGGCTAACTCCCACTCCTTCCTGGCATCAACCTCCAATGCCTCCATGAAGCATTCAGGTTCGCCATTATCTGTGAGCAACAAATAACTAAGAGTCCCATCATACCTTTGAGGAGGCTTCCCATGAGTACTACGAGTGGACCTTCTTAGTTGTGGAGGGGATGCCACTGCTTCAGGTTCTTGCTCTGACTGAGTCTTCTGACCAGAATTTGTAGACTCCTCTTCAGGATCCACAAAACACGGCTCAACAGGTTTTGTTTCTGATTCATAGCTCTGCTGTATTTTCTCGTTGAATACCACATCATTACTACGAATGATCTTCCTGTGTTTGGGATCCCAAAGCCGATACCCAAACTGTTGACCTCCGTATCCAACGAAAATACACTTCTTTGATTTGGCGTCTAGTTTGCTTCTTTGATTGGAATCAACATGGACATAACTGGTACAACCGAATACTCGTAAGTGCGCCAAATCAATCTTCTTCGCTGTCCATGCTTCCTCAGGAATCCCAAATTTAAGTTTCTTTGATGGCCCTCTGTTGATCAAGTAGGCAGCAGTGTTAACTGCTTCCGCCCAAAACTGCTGTGGCAATCCAGCATGTATCCTCATACTCCTGGCACGCTCATTAATTGTTCTGTTCATCCTTTCAGCAACTCCGTTTTGTTGTGGTGTCCCTGAAACTGTCCTTTGCCTGACGATCCCAGCATCTGCACAGTAGTCCTCAAACTCCCTGCTACAATACTCACCACCGTTGTCCGATCTCAGGCATTTCAACCTCTTTCCTGTCTCGAGTTCTACCATCGCCTGCCATCTCCTGAAGACCCCAAATACCTCTGATTTGTGCTTCAAGAAGAACACCCAAAGCTTCCTGGTAGCATCATCAATAAAAGTAACATAGTACTGAGATCCACCAATGGAAGAAACTGGTGCAGGCCCCCACACGTCCGTGTGCACGAGATCTAGCTTTTCTTGCTTCCGAGGTTTACCTTCTTTGTTGAATGAAACACGCTTCTGCTTTCCGAGAACACAATCCTCACAGAAGTCCATCTCAACACTCCTGAGACCCTGCAGCTTTCCCAACTGGTGCATCACCTCCAGTCCCTGATAACTCATGTGCCCAAGTCTACAATGCCATAACTTGGTGTCCACATCTGCTGCAGCAACTCCAATAGAGTTCTCCGTGCCGTTGGCGACATAAAGTGTCCCAACCTTCTTGCCACTAGCCACCGTCAACGAACCCCTGGATATCTTCCACTTATCAGCTGTGAAAGTAGTGTTGTATCCCTGGCTCGCCAACTGTCCAACAGAAATCAGATTCCTCTGCAGTTGAGGCACGTGCCGTACGTCCTCAAGCTCAAGTGAAGATCCAGAAATCAACTTCACTTCCGCGCTTCCCCTTCCTTGTATGGTGCAAGGCTCTCCATCCCCTAGGTAGACTTTGCCGAAGTCTCCCTTCTCATATCCTCCAAGAAGCTTCCGTTGGGATGTAGCATGGAAAGACGCATCCGAGTCTATCACCCAAAACTCGTCACAGGTAGATAAAGATAGAACGAGCGCATCCATATCACCGTCTTCAGCAAGATTTGCCAGATCCTTGCTGACTCCTTCGGTGTGGTCGCCTTGCTTCCCTTTAGGAGATTTGCAGTCCCTCCTAAAGTGCCCCGTCTTCCCGCAGTTCCAGCACTTCACTCCCTTGTTCTGAGGTGCTCGAGACCTGCTGGATCTCGACTTCGAGTCGCTTCGAGATCGACCGTCCTTCTTTTGTCTTCCCCGGTCAGAGGTGTTTAATACACTTCCAGACGACTCCGTAGCTCCAGAAGATTTCCTTCTTGCTTCTTCACTCAGAAGTACTCCCACAACGTCATCAAAGATCAACTTCCCCGTCGCCGAAGAGTTGCTCACTGCCATCACCAGGCCCTTCCAGCTATCAGGCAATCCGGAGAGGATTAGCAATGCCCGAATCTCATCGTCAAAACTAATCTCCACTGACTCCAACTGGGCCGTGAGTCCATTGAATTCGTTGAGGTATTCTGCTATGCTGCCGCCATTTTTCATACGAAGATTAAACAACCTCTTCATGAGAAATACCTTGTTTGATGCTGAGGGTTTCTCGTACATCCGCGACAATGTTGCCATCAACTCCATCGTCGTCTTCTCGTTTTTGATGTTGAATGCCACTTGGGATGCAAGTGACAATCTAATGGTGCCGAGCGTCTTCCGATCGAGGACCTCCCAGTCTTCATCGGACATCTTCTCAGGTTTCTTTGCTCTACCTCCAAGAGGTAAATAGAGATCCTTCTGGTAAAGGTAATCTTCTATTTGCATCTTCCAGAACCCGAAGTTCGTTCCATTGAACTTCTCAATTCGCACCTTTCCTTCATCCGCCATCGCAGAAAACCAATAGCTCTGATACCACTTGTTGTCGGAGCCCACACCGGAACCCACTCACACCAGCGCCGCCACCGACGTCGGACAAGCAAGAGAGAAACAAACGGATAAGCACTCTCTCGCTCCCTCGACTCCGGACTCAAGGATCACCTCTTCGCTCCGCCTACGAAGGGCAAAAGATTACCCCGTGGTATCAGTAGGGTAAAACACTTGAGCACCGCAACGGATTATCAAAGATCAAAGGAAGGAGAAGGAAGAAAATAGCAAAGCAAACACAAAGATGTAACGAGGTTCGGCTACAAATAGCCTACGTCCTCCACCGCTCCAAATCTCAATTAGGATGAACTGATTACAGAGATAGCACACACCCGAACGATCGCAAGCTATCAATCTACAAGAGATTCACACAGAATTCCCTTTGCACAAGAAGTAGGATCCCAATCCTCTTCTTCTCTAGAACCCTAGCCTCACAAAACAAGAGTCTCTCTCAAATATACGGCTAATTCTCAATACCCTAGGGCTCTCATGAGTCCTATATATAGTCTCAAGACCTTCAGATGATCATAGCCGTCGAAACGCCGACAAAACACCAAAAGAAAACTCATCCGTATGATTTTCCGCGAGCCCGAGTCGACTCGGCTGAAGTCCGAGTCGACTCTGGCACGTCTGGACAACTTCCAGTATAACTGGCACGATCTCGAGTCGACTCGACTGTGGCTCGAGTCGACTCGACGATGCTCCGAGTCGTCTCGACTGTAGCTCGAGTCGACTCTGACAGTCCAGACAGAAACATGGTTTTTTTGCGGCTTTTCTCCTCTCGGGTCGACTCGACAGACCTCGAGTCGACTCGACTGTTCCCGAGTCGACTCGACTGTAGCTCGAGTCGACTCCGACAGTCCGCCAGACTGAACTATGCAGAATTAATTCTCCTTCAATTCTCTTCATCATCAAAGGTCTCCACATACCCCAACAGTAAAATCACATTCAAGTTCAGAATCTACCTCATCGTCATTGGTCATGTAGCAGATTTGGGCTATCTCTTGTTGATCTTCCTCTTCCGAGTTTGACCCCTCACTTTCACTCCAATCAGCCATAAGATTCTTCTTTTTAAGCTTTCTTGCCATCCATTTCAATTTCGGACAATCTATCTTGAAATGCCCGGGCTTGTTACACTCATAGCAAATTGGCGTTTCCCTTTCCTTTTCTTTGTCCTTTCTATTTTTCTTGCTCGAGCTACCTTTGAGGAAAGGCTTCCTTTTATAAAATTTCTTCTTTTCTCTCATAAATTTTCTGAATTTTTTTGCAAGCATAGCCATTCCTTCTTCATCATATTCCTCCTCATCATCAAATTCTTCTGATTCAATTTCTGTTTTGGAGTTGTAGACTTCAAGGCAATAGTCTTCTTTTTCTTGGCCTCATTTTCTGAATTTTGCTTCAGGGTCAACTCATGGGTCATGAGTGATTCTAGAAGTTCTTCCAATTGTAATGTATTGAGGTTCTTTGCTTCTTGAATCGCAGTTACCTTGACCTCCCAAACTCTTGGTAGAGATCTGAGAATTTTTTGCACTAGTTTAGAGTTAGTATAAGACTTTCCTAAACTCTTTAGTCCATTTATGATTTCCGTGAATCGAGTGAACATTTTAGTTATGGACTCAGTGGATTCCATTTTAAACAATTCATACTTATGTACTAATATATTTATTTTTGACTCTTTGACTTGATTAGTTCCTTCATGTGTGACCTCTAGTTTATCCCAAATTTTTTTTGCGGAGATGCATGTAGATATTCTATTAAATTCACTTACATCTAGTGAGCAGTAAAGTACATTAATTGCTTTAGCATTTAATTGTGATAGTCTTCTATCACTCTCATTCCAATCCATTTCTGGTTTAGGAATGATTGTGCCCTCTATACTAATTGTGGGTGTATGTGGTCCTCTAGTTATGATATTCCACAAGTCATAATCTAGAGCTTGAATGAATATCCTCATCCTAGCTTTCCAATATATGTAATTAGTGTCATTAAATAGAGGAGGTCTATTTGTGGATTGCCCCTCATTCATAGAACTTCCTACTTGGGTTGTTATGATCTTTGACTTTTGATTGTAAGATCAACAAATACTATGAGAGCACCTTACTCTGATACCACTTGTTACCCAAGGTGATAAGCCAAGAGGAGGGCGGGTGAATTGGTTTTTCTAAATTTTTAATTTCTTAATTGAGTTAATTAATGAGTGAGTGATTTAGTTAATATTGATTGAGTGCATGTAGTGAAGTTAGAACAATACACAATGCAAACACACAAGAAGTATAGTGGTTTGGTGCTCTCCTAAGCACCTACGTCCACTCTCCAAGCGATCCTTTGGGAATTCACTATAATTCCGCGGATTATAGTTGGATTGTTTTTCGAGCTCACAATCCAAAAACCTTTACACTTTGATTTTTCAGAATTACCAAAAACTTATGTTGGTTTTACGGGCTCACCAATAAACCTTCACCGTTGGTTTTACGGGTTCACCAACTAACCTACACCGTTAGTTTTACGGGCTCACCAACAAACCTTACAAGTTGATTAAAAAGAAAAGAGTTGAAACTCCTAGATGAAGAAATATAACAATTATAAGCTACAAAGAAGAGTTTAGAATATAGTTATCGCTTTGATAAAGCTCTTCTCTTCTTTGTCAAGATTACTTCCCTCTTCAAAGGTTGGTGGAGCTCTTAATGCCTCTTAGAATCTGCTCAACCACTTCCTTTTGACTCTTTGAATGAAGCACTTAATTGAAGAGGGCTAGGGCTTTCTTTTTCTTGAATGAACTTTGATTTGTTTGCAAAAGATACTTTCCCTGATGAATAGTGTCACTTTAAATACTTTTCCACATCTATTGGTCACTCCTCATTGGTTAGATTTGAAAAACTAGCCGTTACTAGCCGTTGGAAGGTCAAAATGTACTTCTGAAGAACTAGCCGTTATGCCTTTGCCCATGCTGAGGTCGATCCAAACTTTACTAGGGTCGACTTAATTTACTGTTCATTGGACTTGGGGTCGACTCAACTTCCTCTGGGGTCGACCCAACCTTCACTAGGGTCGACTCCTGCTACAGTGGGGTCGGCCTTCTCAGGAACCACAGAAACTTACATTTTCAGCTGTTTTCACTAGGGTCGACTCAACCTTTCTTGGGGTCGACCCACGCTACAGTGGGGTCGCCTCAAGTTCCATTAGGGTCGACCCTCTCAGGGATTCCAGAGACATAGTTTTGAACAACATAACTTTGGGGTCGACTCATGTTCAGTTGGGGTCGGCTCCATTGGGGTCGACTCAAGTGTTACTAGGGTTGGCTCAAGGAATCTTGGGGTCGGCCCTCTCAGTAATTCCAGAGACTTGTTTTCTTGAGGCTTGAAGCTGGTGTCGACTCAAGGTTCTTTGGGGTCGGCTCCACTCCTGGGGTCGACTCAAGCATACATGGGGTCGACTCCACTTACTGTTCATCTGTGCCATTTTTGCAGGGGTGTGCCAGATGGTTCCATGATGTCCCAGGGTCGACTCCACTTATGTTGGGGTCAACTCATTCCACACTTTGTTGCATCTTAAGGTTAGACTAATCTATATAATCAATAAAATATATTTCAAGCAATTTTGAGTGTATGCCACAATAGTGCTACATACTCTTAACAATGAAAATCACTGTCTTTCCCTTTAAGAGTATATTTCACTTGAAACCTTGCTAAATTAGAATTAAGAATTTTCTATCCTTTTTCTATCACAAATTTTATCTCGTTGTTAATCATTGGAAGACATCTTGATCTCATTCTCTTAATGTATCGAGGGTATCGTATTCATTAGTAATGTATTACGTTAAATTGTATTTCTAATTTGATATTTTCTCAATAGTTGTGTCAATCATCAAAATAACACTATCATCCTCAGGTAGCAACCACTGAAAGGTTGTAAAAATCATTCTTAAGTATTTGAGAAATACTAAAGACCAGTGGCTTGTCTACGGTGATTCTGACTTAAAACTTGAGGGATATACCGATTCAAGTTTTCAGTCAGATCAAGATTATAGCAAGAGCATGTCGGGATATATCTTTACTCTTAAGGATGGGGCCATCTGCTAGAAGAGTTCCAAGCAGCATATAGTGGCAGATTCTACATGTGAAGCAGAATACATCGCAGCATATGATGCCGCCAAGGAAGCTGTATGGTTGCCAAAGTTCATCACTGAGCTTGGAGTGACACCCTCCATTGATGGTCCAGTGACTGTATTTTGTGACAACACTGGAGCCATAGCTCAAGCAAGAGAACCCAAAGCACATCAGCGGATCAAGCATATTCTACGTCGCTACCACCTGGTTCGAGAGATCGTCGAACGAGGTGAGATTGATCTGTTGCCCAGAGATGGTCACCCAAGAGGGGGGTGAATTGGGTGTTTTAAAATTTTTGTCTAATTAAACTAAACACACAAGAGTATGTGCAAAAGTAAAATTAAAGTTGTAACCACAGTCAATCGCAAACGCAAAGGTTTATAGTGGTTCGGAGCTTCCACTGCTCCTACATCCACTCCCCAAACACCTTTGGGAATTTTCCACTATAATCAGCGATTACAGTCCGGTAGTTTTTCGAGTGAACTACCCAACTCGTTGTTTTACCCCGGGCTAACAACGAACCCTACAATCCCCCAATTTAACCTAGGCTTGGGACGCCTATCCCTTGTTCCAAGTCCCTTGACTGGAGCAAGCACAATATTCAAGGGTTTTACAAGAATTTAAAAGCTCTTATAAAAGCAAATAAAACAGTGAAGAACAACAAAACCGGAAGAATCCTCTTTGCCGTTGAAAGCGTGGGTGATGGTGGTTCTTCCGATGTGGATCACGTTGGCTTGAATGCGAGCTTTGATTGCCGAGTGGGAGTGAGTAGATGAGCACGAAATCAGATGAAGAAGACTTGAATGCACTTGATTTCTCCTCTTGGAAGCACCAACTCCCTTGAACCTCTTTCTCTTTCTTCTCTCTTGAATGATCTTATGTTCGGTTGGTGAGAAGTTGTTTAAAGGCACTTAAAAGCTCCTTTTTATACTCCTACAAGCAATAGATCCGTTAGACACAAAAATATAGCCGTTTGAATTTCAAACAAACCTGCAAAAGTGTGTCAGTCGCGTCCCAGGCGTTCCGGAGACGTCTCCGCTTGAACGAGAGACGTCTCGGCTGTATAAAAAATCTTTTGACGATGTTGGAGTCGACTCGGCGCTTTCTGGGGATGACTCCGAAGAAGAACAGTTCGATTTCTTGTTTTTCTGTTTTTCTGAGAGAGTCGGCTCGGCGCTTTCTGGGGACGTCTCGGGATGTTTGTGCTTTATGCGTGGGGACGACTCCGCGACGTCGGGGACGACTCCGACGTTTTCTCAACGAAAAAACAAGTCCTCTGGAATCCCTGAGAGAGTCGACTCCGCGTCCTTCGGAGACGACTCGCGCGCATCCCCTGAAATCGGCCTTTCTGCCGTCTCTGAGAGAGTCGACTCCGAAAAGCCGGGAGTCGACTCCGACCCTGCGAGACGCCTCGGCAGGTGCCGGGGAAGTCTCCAGACGTGCCAGTTTCTCCTCTACGTGCCAGAGACATCTCTGGAACAAACCGGAGACGTCTCGGCTGCCCCTGATCCGCTTTCTTCATCTCAAAAAATCTTCAATAAATCCTCGAAAAATATGGGAACATGCCTTGACAATTCTTAAAAATATTCTTAGTTAAACACCTGAAATGCTCAAGTAAATTGTTAATATAAGGGGAATTATACTCTAGTGTTTTGTATTCATCAAAATCCATTAGGGGGTCAACAATCTCCCCCTTTTTGATGATGACAAAACACTGAGTATATGCAAAATTTAAAATTTAAACATATACACAGTATTTGATCAGATGTACAAGTATTGTGTTTTGGTTAGAGCTAGATACAGTATGCATAATTCAATACAGTCAACTGTCAGTTCTATCCTTATGCATAAGTATTGATCTTAGTAGCTCTTTGAGCAATTTTGGCATATCATCTATCACTTTTAGATTTGAATCAAGTTAAAGTGTAAATTAATGAAATATTGATGCTAACAACAATTAAAAACCAAATACTTTTGACTCCCCCTTTCTTTTCCAGAAGGACAATTGTCTTAAAGCCAATATTCTTCAATTTTATCTTTTCATTTTGTTGATTCTAATTAACTTTCAAGTATGAGTGTAAATTTTGCATTTTACATTCCATATTGGTTCTACTCCCCCTTTTTGTCATCAACAATGAAGGGGACAAATTTTCCTTAGGTACCTAAAACGCGATGCCTATTGGAATTCAGCATTCATATTACCATGAAACAATCAATGATTTCCAAGTTATGCTCCCCCTTTCCAAGTTATTTCCATCAATGATTTTACTCCCCCTTTGTTTTGGAATTCATTTCAGACCTTTTAAATGCAGTTATTACAAGTTGTGCTCCTCCTGTTTCATATGCATTGTCAAGTTGGCAAAATAGTAAAATGGTTGCACATTGTCAAGTTTGAACATTCAAAGTGTGTTATGACATTTCCATGGCACATCACAGAATTAGAAACATACACCAAGATTCAAAAAGAAGGGTTATGACATTCATATAGTATTACAATCATTTGAAGCCATTACAAGGATTGATTGCTAATACAAAAGAGGGAGTTTCAAACAAGCCTAGGGTTTTACAAAAAGGTGAACCCTAGATGTCCACAAAATGTGCCTCACCGGCGACCACGCTCAATAGCCCCAGCAGCAGCCTCTACAAATCTATTTATTGCATCCATTAGACTTCTAAAGTTGTCTCCCTGAGATTGATTGAGTGCTGTCACTAATGCTTCAAACTCATGGGTTGCCCTGTCAATCCTTCCTCTAAGCTGGGCAGCCACACTGCCCACATTGCCTTCAGGGCTCGTCAACTCTTGAAGACCATCCGATATGATCTTCAATTCAGCCTGTATCTCACATGATCTTCTAGTTTGGTTTGTTGCCACACAAACCAATTCTGACCCTATAGCTTCCATTTGAGTTTTGATTTCTTTCAACTCTTCTAAGAGTGCTTCATGTGAGGTGCGGATGGGAGCTATCTCAGCAGCAATCACTGATCTCATTTCTTCCCTCATTTGCTGGCACATCATAGATGCCAGGGTGTGCATCTGCTTATCTGATAAGAACATCGATCCACAAGCTGGAGGAGGAGGCATGGAAGTGGATGGTCCAGCCGAGCTGGAAGGTACATCAGGAAAGCTCTCCATATGATCAGGAAAGGGCATAGAGCTATGTGGAGGAGAGAGGTGGACAGGCTCCTGATGATGGATCTCAGGCTCTATAGTTTGGGATTTTCTTTTACAGACCTTAACCCAAGACCCGTCTTTCTTGTGAAACTCCATCCTATGTAGTGTGCTCTCATTGTAGAAATCAGTGTTTCTCAAGGGTTTCTCTGGCTCATTTTCAGGGATAGGAACCTTAAAGTGCTTGAAAAGTAGGGTGAAGACCATCCCATATGGTATGCTAAATCTGGAATACCTATGACATATTGAGATGTAGTTCAACATGAGCCTAGGGAGGTTTAGGGGAATCCCTAGCAAGATGTGGTGCATAATGGCTAAATCTCGCTCCGAAACGAAGTCGAAGCGACCGGTTTTTGGGAACAAGACCCTGTTGATTATGCTCAAGAGCAATCTCATTTCAGCATTGAGGTCTTGGGACTTAACTATGTCAAGAGGACCGCAGTCCTCTCTACCTAAAATTAGGTTTAAAGCAATCTCCCTTTGGGGATGTGAGGTCGGAGCCTCACCGTACTTGGGTATTTGTAACAAACTAGATAAAATGTCCTCATTGATTTCTACCAATGTGCCTCGGACATATCCGGTGTACCCCGAGCTCCCTAAGGCCAAATTACTAAAGATTTCTCTCATTAGGCCGGGATAGGTAGACATATTTAGGGAACATAGGTGTTCCCAACCTTGGGCACGGAGTCTCTCTCCAATAGAGAACCCCTCACTCCCTAAGAAATGAAAATCTATGTGTTTACCTGTTGTCACTGTGCGATTCGCACAGGAGGGAGTCACGGTTGGCGGAGCAACCGGAGGAGACGGCGCGGAGGACTCTTCCTCCGTTCCTCGTCGTTTGCCACCCTAGGACGCCTCCCACCACTACGCCTAGCTTTCTTAGGTGCCATTGATTGGAAATCTAGGGAAATGGGGAGTGATTTTGGTTCGATTTGTGGTGGAGAGAAGATGGATGCTAGGGTTTAGGGTTTCGTTGGGGACGAAGGAAAGCAGCTCGGGACAGCTCGAGCTGTTTCGGCCTATTTAAAAAAAACATTCATTCTGTCCCCGAGACGTCTCCGCGACTAATGCGAGACGTCTCGCCGGGGGGACGTCTCTGTGATTTGCCAGAGACGTCTCCGGCACTGAAAAATTTCAGAACGATTCCTATCTTTTCCCAATTTGTTTTATTCAACCTCAATGATCAGTTTAATTTCTTTTGGCGAATATAAAGTGAGCTTGCTTGTGATCCTTCCCCTTAATAATACATCCTATAAAAGCTTGACAATGATTTTTGAATTATCAATATTGAAATGAGGAATGTTTGACCAAATTTCGAATGCCTATGGAATAGGCTCTGAAAATATCTCTATGAAGAGTCCAAGGGAGGGTAACCATCCTCCGGAAAGTCAAACAATTCGTCATCTAACTTTGATAGATTCATGTTTTCACTTATTAGGCACTAGGTTTGCTATATGTGACCTTGAAGTGAATTATTAGTTTGAGTAGCATTCACATGTATCTCTAGAGCATACAAAGCATTGCATATGCTTGACAAGTTAAATCATTTAAGCTATAGTGTTGAAATCATATCATGCTTGCATTACAAATTCAATCTACTTGCTAGGATCATACAAGCACAAGGCATTCCTTAAAAAGTTGAACCTATCTTTACAAAGGGGCTTTGTAAAGATATCGGCCAATTGATTTTCAGTACATACATACTCAATCAATACATCATTTTTCAGCACATGATCCCTTATAAAGTGATGCCTAATCTCTATGTGTTTTGATTTAGAGTGTTGGACAGGATTTTTTGTTAAATTGATTGCACTTGTATTATCACATCTAATTGGAATGTTGTCCATTTTGATACCAAAATCTTCAAGTTATTGCTTTATCCAAAGAACTTGGGCACAACAGCTTCCGGCTGCAATGTACTCAGCCTCAGCTGTGGACAAGGCAACTGAATTCTGTTTCTTGCTAAACCAAGAAACCAAGTTAGCACCTAAGAATTGACAGGTGCCACTTGTGCTTTTTCTGTCGAGTTTGCACCCGGCAAAATCAGCATCGGAATAAGCAATTAAATTTAAATCAGATTGTTTAGAATACCATAAACCTGCATTAGATGTCCCTACTAGGTATTTGAATATTGTTTTAACAGCTTGCAAGTGTGATTCCTTAGGACATGCTTGGTATCTAGCACACATGCAAACACTGAATAATATGTCTGGTCTACTAGCAGTAAGGTAAAGTAAAGACCCTATCATACCTCTGTACAATTTGCAGTCTACACTTTTACCTTTTTTATCTTTGTCAAGCTTGCAACTTGAGCCCATGGGTGTGCTGATTTCCTTTGCATCCTTCATCTTGAACTTCTCCAACATTTCCTTGATGTATTTGGACTGACTGATGAAGATGCCTTCCTCTGATTGTTTTATTTGTAGCCCAAGGAAGAAGTTGAGCTCACCCATCATGCTCATTTCAAATTCTTCCTGCATAAGCTTAGCAAACTCTTGACAAAGACTATCATTAGTAGCACCAAAAATTATATCATCCACATAAATTTGCACAAGCAATAAGTCATTCCCTTTTCTTTTAATGAAGAGTGTTTTGTCTACATTTCCTCTTTTAAACTTATTTTCAATTAGAAAATTACTTAATCTTTCATACCACGCCCTAGGGGCTTGCTTAAGTCCATACAATGCTTTATGCAATTTAAAAACATAATCTGGATGTAAGTGGTTTTCAAAACCTGGAGGTTGTTCTACATAAACTTCCTCCATTATATAACCATTTAAAAAAGCACTTTTTACATCCATTTGATAGAGTTTGAAATCCATGAAGCATGCATATGCCAAAAGTAGTCTAATAGCCTCTAACCTGGCAACAGGAGCAAAAGTTTCATCAAAATCTATGCCTTCCTCCTGATTGTAGCCTTTGGCTACTAGCCTAGCTTTGTTTCTTATTACTATTCCATCTTCATCGAGTTTATTTCTATATACCCACTTGGTGCCTATAATTGAAACATTAGGGGGTCTTTTCATTAATGTCCAAACTTGATTTCTTTCAAATTGGTTTAATTCCTCTTGCATAGCATTTATCCAATTTTCATCTTTTTCGGCTTCTTCTAGTGATTTAGGCTCTATCTGTGAAACGAATGCAAGATAATTACTAGTGTTTCTTAAAGAGGATCTTGTCCTTACTCCTTGTGAAGGGTCACCAAGAATTAGATCCCTTGGATGACCATGTGCATACCTCCATTCCCTAGGAAGATCTTGATTTCTCGCTGGGGGTTGATCTTCTTCATCTTGCTGAATTGTATCTTCTTTGATTTCATCCTCATGTTGTTTGTCTTGTATGGAGAATTCCTTCATTCTGTCTTCAAGTATACCTGCATCACCATCTTCTTCTTTTCTAGAAGAATCTCCCTTAGCTTCATCAAAAACAACATGAATGGATTCTTCAACAACGAGAGTTCTCTTGTTGAAGACCCTGTATGCTCTACTAGATGAGGAATAACCTAAGAAGATCCCCTCATCTGATTTAGCACTAAACTTACTTAGATTGTCCTTTCCATTGTTTAAAATAAAGCAACGACAACCGAAAACATGAAAATAACTTATATTGGGCTTCTTGTTTTTTAACAACTCATAAGGTGTTTTCTTTAAGATAGATCTAACTAAAGCACGGTTTAAAATATGGCAGGCAGTATTGATTGCTTCAGCCCAAAAATACTTTGGTAGATCCGATTCGCACAACATGGTACGAGCCATATCTGCTAGTGTGCGATTCTTCCTTTCTACCACCCCATTTTGTTGGGGTGTCCTAGGGGCCGAAAAATTGTGATTGATACCGTTTTCTTCACAAAATTTTTCAAAATGCTGATTTTCAAACTCGGTACCATGATCACTCCTAATTACTTTTAGTTTAAGATTAAGTTCATTCGAAATCCTATTATGAAACTTGATAAAAGCGGAAAAGGACTCATCTTTGTGGGCAAGAAATGAAACCCATGTAAAACGTGAAAAGTCATCAACAATTACAAGACCAAACTTCTTACCCCCTAGACTAGCAGTTCTAGTGGGTCCAAATAAATCCATGTGTATTAGTTCTAAGGGTTTTGATGTTGAGACTATGTTCTTAGATTTGAAAGAGCTTCTTGTTTGTTTCCCTAGTTGACATGCAGCACAAATTTTGTTCTTTTCAAAGTCTATTTTTGCCAGTCCTTTGACTAGATCTTTTGTAATCAATTTAGAAATTAAATCCATGCTAGCATGCCCTAACCTACGATGCCATAACCAGCTTGTCTCATTGACCTTGGCATCCATGGCTACAAGAATTGGCCATCCTTCATGGTGAGATCATCAAGATCTACCATGTAAACATTTTCCACGCCTATGTCCCATAAGTATGATCTCATTGTCAATTGGACTACTAATTATGCATAGGGAAGATTCAAATGACACTTTAAAGCCCTTGTCACAAAATTGACTTATACTTAATAAATTATGTTTTAATCCATTAACTAACAATACATTGTCAATAAATGAGGAGGATGATATGGAGATTTTACCAACGCCAATGATTTGACCTTTAGCATTGTCTCCAAATGTGACTACTCCTCCTTCTTTTGATTTCAAGGTGACGAAAAGGCTCTTGTCACCGGTCATATGCCTTGAGCAACCGCTATCAAGATACCACATTCTCTTTTTGCTCCCAGCTGCAAGGCATACCTGCAAAATAATCATGTGAAGCTCTTAGGTACCCAAGTTTTCTTGGGTCCTTCTTGGTTAGTGTAGTTGGTTCCCTTAGGCACCCACATTTTGGTTGTGTTTTTACCCTTAACAAGTGTGTTCTTATTGGTTTGAATCTTTCTTTGAATGCAAGAATAAGCTTTATGTCCACTTTTCCCACAATAAAAGCATGTAGGTTTTTCAGTTTTGACATCTTTTGCTTTTACAAAAAAGTTCTTTAGATATTTTTGTTGTTTGCTAGTTTTGTATCCTAATCCGGCTTTATTAAAAACAGCTCTTTGATTGGATAGAATAAGATTTAATTTTTCCGAGCTATGTGTAAATTTCTGCACAATTGGTTTATACTTGTGTAGCTCATCTTTAAGGTCCAAATTTTCTTTAGCTAATTCTTCCTTATCATTTTTAAGGGATTCAACATTTTGTGCAAGTGAAGTATTACTATTGAGTAGGAATTTGACTCTTAGATTTAATTCCTTAATGAGTGTTTTTGCCGTTTCATTTTCAATGCTAAGTTTTGAATTTTTATCTTTTAGGTCAATGATGCTATCATTTTCATAGCTCTCCTTTTCAATCAATAGATTTTTAATGTCATCCTTTAGTTTTTGATTGGAGGCCTTTAGTTCTTTATTTTTTACTCCTAACATACTACAATCATTCATGAGTTCTTGGAAAGCTTCATATAATTCTTCTAAAGTAAAATCTGTAGTTGAGCTTTGACATACCTCATCGTCGTCGAATGCCATGAAACACAAGTTGGCGGTCTCTTCCTTCTCTTCCTCAGAGGAGGATGTGTCACTATCATCCCAAGTCGCTTTCAACGCCTTCTTCTTCTTCTTTCCATAGTGCTTCTTCTGTTGAGGGCATTCGGAGCGGATGTGTCCCGGTCTCTTGCAATCATAACATATGATTGGGTCTCTTTCTTTTTTTTTTTCCTTTTCTCAATCATTTCTCCCTCCAAACTTCTTTCTTGGGAAGGTCTTCTTTCTTCTTATGAATTTTTTGAACTTCCTTACTATTAAGCCCAAGTCTTCATCTTCACTTTCTTCTTCACTTTCACTGCTTTCTTCTTCACAAACACTTGAAGTAGCCTTGAGGGCGATTGTCTTCTTCTTTGGCACATCTTCTTCATGTTGCTTCATTGTGAGCTCATGCGTCATCAATGAGCCCAATAGTTCTTCAAGTGCCAAGGTGTTGAGGTCTTTGGCTTCTACGATCGCCGTGACCTTCGCTTCCCAAACTTTTGGCAAAGACCTGAGAATTTTTCTCACAAGTTCTGAGTTAGTGTAAGATTTACCCAAATTCTTTAGACCATTTATTATATCAGTGAAGCGTGTGAACATGCATGAAATAGTTTCGTTGGGTTCCATCTTAAATAACTCATATTTATGAACTAGAATGTTCATTTTAGACTCTTTGACTTGATTAGTACCCTCGTGGGTAACTTCAAGCCTATCCCATATTTTCTTGGCGGAACTACAGGTGGAGACTCTATTAAACTCATTTACATCTAGAGCACAAAACAATGAATTCATGGCTCTAGCATTGAGTTGAACCATCTTACTATCATTCTCATCCCAATCCTCCTCAGGTTTGGGAACCTGAACGCCATTAACTATGTGAGATGGTTCGTGTGGTCCTTTGATTATAACCCTCCACAAGGCATAATCCTGTGCTTGAATAAAAATTCTCATTCTAGTCTTCCAATAGGAATAATTTGTCCCATTGAAGAGTGGAGGTCTATTGGTAGCCTGCCCCTCAGCAGGAACATTGTTGAAGGGTGTTGCCATCTTGATCTTTGGCAAAGACGGTTAGGTCTTCAAGAATACACAGAGCACCCGCTCTGATACCACTTGTTGCCCAGAGATGGTCACCCAAGAGGGGGGTGAATTGGGTGTTTTAAAATTTTTGTCTAATTAAACTAAACACACAAGAGTATGTGCAAAAGTAAAATTAAAGTTGTAACCACAGTCAATCGCAAACGCAAAGGTTTATAGTGGTTCGGAGCTTCCACTGCTCCTACATCCACTCCCCAAACACCTTTGGGAATTTTCCACTATAATCAGCGATTACAGTCCGGTAGTTTTTCGAGTGAACTACCCAACTCGTTGTTTTACCCCGGGCTAACAACGAACCCTACAATCCCCCAATTTAACCTAGGCTTGGGACGCCTATCCCTTGTTCCAAGTCCCTTGACTGGAGCAAGCACAATATTCAAGGGTTTTACAAGAATTTAAAAGCTCTTATGAAAGCAAATAAAATAGTGAAGAACAACAAAACCGGAAGAATCCTCTTTGCCGTTGAAAGCGTGGGTGATGGTGGTTCTTCCGATGTGGATCACGTTGGCTTGAATGCGAGCTTTGATTGCCGAGTGGGAGTGAGTAGATGAGCACGAAATCAGATGAAGAAGACTTGAATGCACTTGATTTCTCCTCTTGGAAGCACCAACTCCCTTGAACCTCTTTCTCTTTCTTCTCTCTTGAATGATCTTATGTTCGGTTGGTGAGAAGTTGTTTAAAGGCACTTAAAAGCTCCTTTTTATACTCCTACAAGCAATAGATCCGTTAGACACAAAAATATAGCCGTTTGAATTTCAAACAAACCTGCAAAAGTGTGTCAGTCGCGTCCCAGGCGTTCCGGAGACGTCTCCGCTTGAACGAGAGACGTCTCGGCTGTATAAAAAATCTTTTGACGATGTTGGAGTCGACTCGGCGCTTTCTGGGGACGACTCCGAAGAAGAACAGCTCGATTTCTTGTTTTTCTATTTTTCTGAGAGAGTCGGCTCGGCGCTTTCTGGGGACGTCTCGGGATGTTTGTGCTTTATGCGTGGGGACGACTCCGCGACGTCGGGGACGACTCCGACGTTTTCTCAACGAAAAAACAAGTCCTCTGGAATCCCTGAGAGAGTCGACTCCGCGTCCTTCGGAGACGACTCGCGCGCATCCCCTGAAATCGGCCTTTCTGCCGTCTCTGAGAGAGTCGACTCCGGAAAGCCGGGAGTCGACTCCGACCCTGCGAGACGCCTCGGCAGGTGCCGGGGACGTCTCCAGACGTGCCAGTTTCTCCTCTACGTGCCAGAGACGTCTTTGGAACAAACCGGAGACGTCTCGGCTGCCCCTGATCCGTTTTCTTCATCTCAAAAAATCTTCAATAAATCCTCGAAAAATATGGGAACAAGCCTTGACAATTCTTAAAAATATTCTTAGTTAAACACCTGAAATGCTCAAGTAAATTGTTAATATAAGAGGAATTATACTCTAGTGTTTTGTATTCATCAAAATCCATTAGGGGGTCAACAAGATCTTCAGAAGATTGATACAAAAGAAAATCTAGCTGACCCATTTACCAAAGTCCTCGGCATTAAAGAGTTCAACGAACACAAGTCGAAGATGGGTATTAGATACTGTGCCGATTGGCTTTAGGCTAAGTGGGAGTTATTGAAAATTGTATCCTAAATGTCAATCGTCAGCATGTTGATGATTGAATTTTGTAAATGGATTGACAAATTAATAAAGTGTTATTTGGCATTATTTATCATTTCATTGTACATCTTCAAATGAACTTTTATATGATGAAGTCCTTAGGACTTATTTTATGATAAAGGAGGATTTATCTTCAAGTCCTTAAAACTGTTCGCAATCAAATGATATGCTGTTACTAGAATGACAGCATTATCGAGATTAGGTCGTTGTGTGACATATACGTTGGTTGTCCTCTTAACCAAGGAGTGTGGAAACACTGATATGTCACACAAGTGAAGTGTAGGAGTATATTTCACTGAACGTGACCAATTTCGGAATGCTCTACTGTCAAGAGATGTTCCGAATGGATATGGGTATAAGTTTGGCCTTCTGACCTGAGACCGCAACCTGTGACTAGCAAGCAACTCACTGTACTTTGGCACCGGACTACCTGAATTTCTAATTCAGTGACGGAAGGTCACTGGGTACAGTCAAGTACTTGCGTAGTCAGTTGTGAGTCAAGATGGAATTGATCCCTCCTGAAAATAGGAGATAATACCTTGTGTTCAATTTAGCAAAATCTTGGCCAGGGTAATTCTTGTGAGGAGTCACAGGATTTCTAAAGTTGAATCACATCATGGATGCACTTATTACAAAGTTGACAGAACTCTGAAGTCGTCCTGGCATTTAGGAGTCATAGGGATAAATTATACGGTAACCATAGTCCAGGGGTTCTTGAATGTTGCTTTGCAATCATTCGGCCTATCCGGACGTCGGGTACCATTACTAGATGGTCATTTCGATTAGTACAAGAAGTTGTTCTTATGCTACCGGCTTAGGTTCAAACCTATGGGGTCACACGCATAGAAGTTTCTAGGTTGATCAAATGGCTGATTGATGATTAAGAATTATTCAGGGATAATTTGGTCAATTCGATTGACAAATTATCCTAAATAAAAGTTGCATTAAAATAATTATTGAATTATTGGTGGGTTAATTAGTAATTGGATTACTAATAAATTTAATTTGATTGAATTATTGGACTTTAATTAAGCCAAATTGAATTAGATTCAATTTGGGCTAAATTAGGGTTTGACCTAATTCGATCGGGTTCGACCCGAGCCGATTGGGCATAACCTAATTGATCGGACTTGACCCAATTGGATTGGAATTGACTCAAGTCAACTAAGAGTCCTTATTTGATGAGAATTAAGAGTCCAAATAATCAGAATTTATTATGAAGAAGAATTTCTAAAATTTAGGATCCTAACTTTCTTTCTTGGAGAAGAAAGATACCTCATCCTTATCCCTAAAAGCAGTGGTGCCTATCCTCTTTATTTTTTCTCAATTTTTGGCGTGAGGAAAGAGGAGGCATGGGGCTATTTTTAAAAAAAATATGGCACCTCAAATCTTCCTAAAAAGATAGGAATCAAATCCCTAATTTGTAGGGACTGCATGATGCATCAAGCAGGATGGCGTGTAGCTGAAGTTTGGGGCACAATAACCCCTTGATTTTTAGGGATTCATGGCACAATATTAAAAAATAATTTGTTCATCTCTTAGCTTCTGATTCATCAGAATTTTTTGGAAATTTTATCAGCCAAATTCGTTGGCCAAAAGAGGTGTGAGGCATGGAGGGTCTTTTAGCTATAAAAGGACCCCCACACTTAGGGTTTGGAGAGATGGTCTTTAGAAAGGGCTCTAAATTCTGAAAAATTTTTAAGAGCCAGCCACCTTCTCTCCTCCTTCTTCTCCTTCATCCCCATCCTTCATCCTCTCGAAGAAGAATCAAAAGTTGAGTGCTTGAGGGAGAAAAGTTTAGCCACTGCAGCACCTCTGCACGAGCTAGCACTTCTGCAGTTGTGGATCTTCCTAGAGCTTCGCATGAACTATCCGTAGAGGCCGGACACGTGTGCGGCTATACAAGGTGATCAAGGCATCATCAAAGTTCTCAAAGCAGAAAGGTATGAGATCTGATCTCATTAAAAATTAAAATTAGAAATCAACTAGATAGCTGAAATTCTGTATGACTACATGTTAGACATAGAATCATGCCTACTTGTTTAGGATAAATGTTTAAAGTTCTGGATCTATTTTTGTTGTAGAGATATGATCTCTAGCATGCATAAGAATTAAATAGTTTAATTCATGCTTCCGCTGTAAAATTTTTAAAAAATATATGCATGCGACCACCAGGGTTTCCAACAAATAGCATGAGGATCCATGCTGGTTTGCCCAAGATGTTTTAGGCTGAGGCAGTCAACACCGCCGCATATCTGATAAACAGAGGTCCGCCGATTCTCCTAGATTGCAAATTGTCCGAAGAAGAGTGGACAGGAAAAATAGTAAATTTGTCACACTTGAGAGTCTTTGGGTGTGTCTCCTATGTGCACATCAATGCAGAGAAAAGGGACAAGCTAGATGCAAAATCCAGAAAGTGTTCCTTCATTGGATATGGTGCAAATGATTTTGGATACAAGTTCTGGGATGCGCAGAACAAGAAGGTCATCAGAAGCAAGGATGTGATATTCAATAAGTGAGTTCTCTACAAGGACAAGAATACTTCAGATTTTGAGAGTGCAGAGGAGTAGAGCAAGAAAAATCAGCAAGTTGAGTTGCAAGAGATTATAGAAGAAGACGTTGCCAAAAGAGTTCAGAAAAATTCTGAAAATTCAGAAACTATTGACACAACCTCAACCAAGTGTACCGCAGCTGAGAAGATGTACGAGAATCTCGAGACTACCGGATAGATATTCATCCTCTTTATATTATCTGCTGTTGACAGATGGAGGTGAACCCGAGTGTTATGAAGAAGCCATGGAAAGCGAAGATTCAGTGAAGTGGGAGCTAGCCATGAAGGACGAGATGAAGTTCTTGGATAGAAATTAAACTTGGAAGCTCAGTGCACTACCAGAAGGCAAGAAGGCTTTACAGAACAAATGGGTCTACAAAGTTAAAGAGGAACATGATGGCAGCAAGAGGTACAAAGCAAGATTGGTTGTGAAAGGCTTCCAACAAAAAGAAGATATCGACGACACTGAGATTTTCTCACTGGTAGTCAAATATTCAACAATCAGAGTGATTCTAAGTATTGTGGCAGCAGAAAATCTGTATCTGGAGCAATTGGATGTTACGACTATATTTCTCCATGGTGAGATTGATGAAGACATCTATATGCAACAACCTATCGGCTTTGCAGTTCCTGGCAAGGAGAACTTTGTATGCAGGCTGAAGAAAAGCTTGTATGGTTTGAAACAGGCCCCGAGGTTATGGTACAGGAAGTTCGATGGATTCATGATCAACAATGGTTTTGCAAGATGTCAAGAAGATCATTGCTGTTATCTTAAGGTACTTGATGATAGTTTTATCATCTTACTCCTGTATGTTGACGACATGCTGATAGCTGGACCAAACATACAAGAGATTGAAAGGTGGAAGAAAGAGTTATCAAGGGAGTTTGCAAGGAAAGACATGGGTGCAGCAAAACAGATACTTGGGCTGAGGATTGAAAGGGATAAGGTGGCTGAAATACTGAAGCTATCTCAAGCTAACTACATTGATAAGGTGCTCGATAGATTCAATATGACATATGCAGATTCTGTGAAGACATCTTTGGCGAGCCACTTCAAACTTTCAAAAGAGCAATCATCCAAGGATGATGAGGAGCTGAAGA
Source organism: Phoenix dactylifera (assembly GCF_009389715.1). Lineage (NCBI taxonomy): Eukaryota > Viridiplantae > Streptophyta > Magnoliopsida > Arecales > Arecaceae > Phoenix > Phoenix dactylifera. The sequence goes on from NW_024068268.1 coordinate 172,850, forward strand.
AGATGTCAAAGGTACCATATGCTTCAGCTGTAGGTAGTCTGATGTATGCTATGATATGCACGAGACCCAACATTGCACATGTAGTGAAAACTGTGAGTAGATACATGGCCAATCCGGGTAGACAACATTGGGAGGCTGTCAAGTGGATCCTAAGATATCTGAAAGGTATCAGAGATGTGGGCTTGTGTTACAGAAAAGGCAGTCAAACACTATAAGATTTTGTGGATGCAGACCTGGAAGGTGATACTGACACTAGAAGAAGCCCCATAGGATATGTTTATACCATAGGTGGGACAACAGTGAGCTAGTTCTCACAGTTGCAAAAGATCATTGCTCTTTCGACAACTGAGGCAAAGTATGTTGCCATTACAGAAGCCAGCAAGGAGATGATTTAGTTGCAGAACCTTCTGAAAGAGTTGGGCAGATAATAGAACTGTAGTGTACTATTCTACGACAGTCATAATGCTATTCACTTAGCCAAGAACCCAATGTTCCATGCGAGAACGAAGCACATACAGTTGAGATATCACTTCATCAGGAAGTTGTTAGAAGATGGCAGTTTATTATTTGAGAAGATTCAAGAAGCAAAAAATTCAGTTGATATGTTGACAAAGATAGTCAATACAGAGAAATTGAGGCTATGCATGGCCTCAATTGACCTCCAAAGATAGTTGAATGAAGGTGCCGCACAGAGAATACAGATCAAGGTATAGAAGTTTGTTTATTTTTCAAATAGATGCATGACTAGATGTATCAATCTCCAAGTGGGAGAGTTGCAGGGTTGTGGAGCCTGATCAATTCCATTTTTCAAGACCCTCATGTGCACTATGGTGGTGGAGGATCAAGGAAAGACATGTTGGAAACCTGCCCATGCCGCAAAAAATCAAAAAAAATTCAGATGGCAGCGGCAGAGGCATGCGCGGGATCACACGTTCATCCCATGAACGTTGTTCAAAAACCGTTCGTAGATAGATTAGAATTAAAAACTTTTAACTACATTAGGAAGATCAGATCTTCACCTTATGTGGGTAGATGATCACCGCAAACTGAAGTTCGTGGTGTAGGATGAAGGTTCACTTGAAGCCGTTCAAGTGTCCGGGCTCTACTGGTATCCACACGAAGCAGAAATCCGATCAAAGCTTCCTTGTCTCCCCGGGGTGCTAGCTCCCTTGCAGAGACTACTTTAGGTGGCTGATCTCCTCCCTTTTGATCAACCCTTGATTGTGCTTGGGAGGAGGAAGAAGAAGGATGAAGATTGAAGAAGAATCAAAGCATCTTTGAAACCCTTTTCTTTCCCTTGCGTTGGATGAAGCAAAGGAGGAGGGAGGAGGCCGCCAAGCTTCTTTCTTCTCCTCTTCTTGCTTGCGGCTGAACCAAGGAAAGGGGAGAGGGAGGCCACGGCACAAAGGGAAGAGGGCTTCTAATCAATGCCCTAGGTGCCTCCCATAGCCCTTTATAAGCAAGTGGAGCTCCTAACTTTTAGGAGCTCCTTGATAACCTTCCAAGAGGGGCGCCGGCCCCTCTTGTTTGCCGCACCAAGCAAGGAGAAGGAGGAGGGGCGTGTGCCCCTCCTTTATGGTTAACCTAATCCTCATTAAGTAAGGATTGGGATGCCCTAATGTGGCTAAGCCCTAATCTAATTAGGCTTAGTCCAAGGGTGAACCAATTTTGGGTTTGATCCATGCAATGTCCTAATCCAATTAGAACTCAATGAATCATGACTCAATTGAACCCTTCAATCCTAATCTAATTAGGAGTCATTAGATTAATAATTAATTGGGACTTAAGAAATTCTATTCCAATTAGGACTCATTTAATTTTAATCCTAATCCAATTGGGACTCTAATTTGAATCCAAAGTCCTAATCCAATTAGGACTTCTAGGAATCCTATTCTAAGTAGAAATCCAAATTGAATTCAAAATCCTAATCTAATTAGGATTGTTGGAATCCTATTCTAAGTAGGACTCCTAGTCGTACTCCAAGTAGGATTTTCAGTCCTAATCCAATTAGGACTCCCGAAATCCTACTCCAAGTAAGATTCGTATTTAAGTCCAATTAATTAATTCCCATTGTTTCTTCTTCAACTGATCATCAATCAAATTGATTACTCGTGATTCATAATCACATTTCAACCATCGGATCGGTCAATACTTCTAGTGTGTGTGACCCCATAGTTCTATTCTGACTGGTAGTGAGATATATTGCGATCTTTATCACAATATCATTGAAAACTCCTTTCAATGGGTTGGAACGATTCCAACTCAACTCATTAGGGTTTATCGATCATCGAGATATTTTCCGTGAGTCTCACCATCCACCAGCGACACCTAGCATCATGTAGTGTGATGAGAGCACAAAAGTACAATCGTCAGACCATTTTAATTAGCATTATAATTAATCATTAATAATAAAATTAACTAATTAATGTTGTATTTGTGTTTGAGTACAAGTAATCCAAGAGACCTAATAACATTGGTTTTGAGCCCAATGCCCGGCAGCCCGAGCTCAACAAATTCTCCAGCTGCCATGCAAGCATAAAATTCCGGGCCGTCCATCAGATCACCTTCCAAAACAGTCCCGCATCAAGGCGCCGCGATCGTTCCCATCACAGCCGTCCATCATTTCAGCTCCAAGTCGTGATCGGATCAACCTCCCACTCCCGTGAAAGATCCCATTCTTCACGCGGCAGCTTCCCCGCGATCCCGTCTTTCGAATGCCAGCACCTCAGCCCGCGTATCACCCTTCCGGATCCGGCCATTCGAGACGTGACCCCATGATCCACGACTCCTCCCAGCAAAGATCTCGGATGACTCCCCTCTTCCGTGATGCCATCAATGCCACAGCATCCCCATTTCCTCCTCTTCCAGCCACAGCAACGGATTCCTAGCATCCACGCGCGCCTCCTTCCTTCCGCGACAACATCCCGCGTCCGTCCTCCCCCTCGATCCCGCTTCTGTGATCCAAGCACCGCGTCCGGCACATCCAAAGAAGGAATTCCGAGCCGGAATCCCAGCATCCCTCTTCTTCCGCGATCGATCCCGCACCGCGTCTCCCTCTGCATCGCGATTTCCAGCATCCCGGATGACACGCAGCCCGTCCAATTCAGCAGCCACGCGTCCGTGATCAACATCCCGGCCTCTTCCATTTTTAGCCATCAAGGAGCCCGTGAAGCCAGCCTTGATCTTCTTCAACCTTCCGCGCATCCCTCACGCGATCAGCGGCCGTCCTCTTCTTTCCCCATTTCAAAAATCCTCCCGAGATCTCGCACCCGTTCCATGCTCGGGTGATCTATAAAAAGGGGGAGGAAACGGAGAAGCAAGGGAGGTGTGCTCGGTTGGGGTCGGTTCCAAAGAACAGAGGAGGGAGGAGAAGACGAGCGAGAGGGGAAAAGACTGCCGGTTTGGGAGAGAAGAGGGGTGCTCGGTGGAGTCCAAGAAACAGAGGAGGGAGGAGAGGTTCCCGGTTTGGTTTGGGAGAGAGAGCTCGGTTCGGTGGGGAGAGAAGAAGAAACAGAGCATTGCTCTATTCTTGGGAAGAAGAAAGAAATAAAAAAATATATTTTATGTTGAAAGTCCACCGTGGGAGGAAAAGGGAGAGGAAATAAAGTTTCTTATTTTTATTCTTTTTACTTGTAGAAGAAAGAAGAATTAGGCTTCATCTTCAATCTTTTTACTTTTTGTAATTATTTCTTTTTATGAAATTAATTAATTTTTTTTTATGCAATCCATGTTCTAGGTTCAAGTTAATTTCTGTTTTTTTTTTAATGCAATCTTTTAATTCTTCTTTGATGCAATACATTAAATTTTCTTTGATGCAATTTATGTTCTAGGCTTTTGATCTTCTTAGCACTTGTCTTCATCCATTTTAATTTATGCAAATATTTTCCTTTGAATAGTTAAACATTTCATGAATTCATAAATACTCTTTGATTTCTAAGTACTTGTCTTTTTATTATTTTTAAATAAAAAAATATTCTCCGGTAGACTAGAGAATCCATCAACATCCTCAAAATAATGTTTTTCTTTTATCATTCAAAAATCGATTTCAAATCCGAGTGAACGTTCTAATTTTTATGCAACTCCAATCGCCTCCCTGTGCATCGACCTCTTACAACCACTATTCTCCAAGTAGAAAGGGTAAGAGCAGAATTAAATTAAACTTTGTTTGTCGGTTCTAACAACGATCTGTCTAGCGTATTTTTAGGTAGACAGAAATCGGACGAACAGAATTTTGGCGTCGTTGCCGGGGAGGCAAATCAAGAAGCAAGAACGATCACGAAGATCAAATCGAATTTTGGATGCCCGGAGTGAACGCACTCCGGTAGTAAATTTTTTTTTTTATTTTTATTTTTATTAATTTTCCTTATTTTGATAATTTCTAGTTAATAATTTCGTAGTTATTAAATTCTGAAATTTGAAATTCAAAATTTAAAATTCAAAAAAAAAAATTTAAAATTAAAAAAAATAATTCCAAAATTCAAAAATTCAAAAAAAAAATTTAAATTCAAAATTTGAATTCTGTGATTCGAAATTTGAAATTTAAAGTTAAAAAAATAATTAATTAAATTAAAATAAAAAATTCAAAAATATTATTTTTGCTAGTAATTGATAGGGTGCAATCCTCCGAGGTGATCATACCTCTATTGGGGCTCCTCACGGAGTAATCTCCAGAGCTTATTCAACGGGCATTCGGAGATTGACTGACGCATAAGGATTAGTTTTAGTTTACATTCAAGTTATTTCTATATAAAAATTAAAAAAAAATAACAACATAAAATTAAAAAAAAATTAAAAAAAAAATTTAAAAAAATTGCTTGCTCATTTAATCAGTACAACCTAATGACATTGCATAAACTTTAAAAAATCATTGATTATTTGCTGCATTTAATATTAAGCATTTGCATAAAAGAATTTAAGGGCAAAACCCATTAAAAAGATAAGGTCGGGAAGTCATTACCTGTCCTTAGCCCAAAAATCACCACCTTGCATACATATCCTAAGCCAAATTAAATTAAAATTAAATTAGACGTTGGCCTTAGGGTTTTCGAGCTCAATTAGGCTCTTGGAAAGAAGCGGCTGAAAGCCACTCCAGTGAGAATTTAGTAATTGGTGATGTCTAGAAAAGTTTTACAACAGTGAGAACTGTTACGGGTATTGTGGTATCGGTGTATCCCTTCTAGCACCACCACACACCCCGGGACTTTTCTGGTCACTGATTACAGGATTGCTTAATTGGTAAGCTCAAGCTTAATCTAAAAGGGAGATTAGGAGCTGTCTAATCTAGGAGAGAATTTCAGAAACTTTTTAACCTGATACATCTCTGTGCAACTAGATTTAAGAAGCTACTAAACCTCACTTAGTTCTAGGACTAATAGGGTCAAATTGTTGTGTGGTGTTGGTTGTGGTCATCTGTGTCTATCCCTTCTCTTCTTTTAGGATTTCGTTCATTGTAGGAGTCAAATCTAATGAAGTGTTGATAATGTATGCATGGTAGAAGGTCATTAAGGGATAAGTTAACCCCATTTGATCTTGAGATTGACAGAACTTTTCATCACAACTTGCGAACTGTAAATCAACTGTCAATCTCTACAATGGGTGAACACATTAGAACTTTGAATGAGTTGTTCGCACCCGCATCCGCTAGTCCCCCTACTTGCATAGTATTACCAATTAATAATGCAGCCCAATTCGAGATTCGGGCTGCAACAATAAACATGTTACCCAAGTTTCATGGGTTCGAGAGTGAACAACCCTACATCCATCTAAACAAATTTTTGACAATCTGTCAGACGTTTAGAAATCAAAACTTAGATAAAGAGGGTATTAAATTAAGATTGTTTTCCATGACTTTAGAGGATCGTGCCGCTGCATGGCTGTATTCCCTTGCTTCAAATTCCATCACATCATGGGAACAACTATCTAGGAAGTTCATGGCTAAGTTCTATCCCATGGTAAAAACTGAAAAAATAAGGATGCCATAAGAACTTTTAGAGAAAAATCTGAGGAGGAATTTTCCCAACTTTGGAAAAGATTCCATGATCTTTTGGTCAAGTGCCCGCACCATGGGCTTGACAAGGCTGATCTAGTACATTTTTTTTACAAAGGACTAACTCCGGCACATAGAAACATGATTGAGTCCATGCACAAGGGTAGGTTCATGGACCAAACCCCGGATCAAGCCTATGAATTTCTTGTTGACTTAGCCGAGAACGCCCAAAATTGGAGTAGCTATGGTGAGGAAGTAAATAGAGATGAGTTCGGGTCTAGAAAACCAGGTAATTATGAAATGAAAGCAGACCCAGAACTCAAAAATGTCATGTCCAATCTGGTGACTGGAATGAACAACTTAAGCAAAAAGTTTGATGCTTTCACTGTTTCCACTAGCTCGAGTTCATACAAAGAGTTAAATCCCATCATGAAAGTGGATCACGAGTCACATAGTTTATGTATCTTGTGTAATAGTTCTGAGCATCTAGTGGAGTGTTGTCCTAGTTTACCCAACATTAAGGCTGAGCAGGCAAATGCTCTAAACTCATATAGTGCCTTCAAGAAGCCCACTCCCAATTCATTCAGTCCAGTCTACCACCCTGATAATAGGTTCCACCCAAATTTCTCATACAAGCAGAATGAACCTATTCAGCATCAAGGTGGTCCACCAGGTTTTCAGAAGAATTTTCCCAGGATAGGTCCATCACAAATAAACCAATCATTGGCTCCACCTATTCCTACTTATAGTGACCCTATCCCTCAGCAAACTACATCATTGGAAGCCATGATGGCTAACATGATGAAGCAGCAACAAGACTTCATCCAACAGCAACAACAGACCAACATGGCTCAAACCCAGACTAACCAATTTCATGCGCAAGCGATTGCAAAACTTGAGGTTAGTCTGAGCCAAATAGCCAACTCTCTAGGGGATAGGAAGAAAGGTGAATTGCCCAGTCAGCCAGTACCTAACCCTAGTAGACAACAGAATCAAGGGCCGAGAGGCCAGTTTCAGATTGATTCTAATGGAAACCCTACCCATGAAGTCCAGGCAATTACCACTTTACGGTTTGGCAAGCAAGTGGACAACAAAGTCCAACTTCCTGTGCAAGAAAAAGAAGAAAAGCATAAACCAAACCCCACCCAGAAAAAGGCACAAGAACAGGGAACACAAGGAATAGAGGAGAAACCAATAGAGACGTACACACCCAAGGCTCCCTTTCCTAGTAGACTACAAGACTCAAAGAAAAAATCTCAGTACGATGAAATCATGGAGTCTTTAAAAATGTCCAAATAAATTTACCCTTCCTAGATGCCATCAGACAGATTCCCTCCTATACAAAATTCTTAAAAGACTTAACCACGGTGAAAAGAAAAACTAGTATTCCTAGGCAAGCTGTGATGGCGGCACAAGCCTCATCTCTTATTCAACAACAAATTGCCCCAAAATACAAGGACCCTGGTTGCCCCACTGTTGAAATTAAAATAGGAGAAACCATCATTCGAAGAGCCCTCTTAGACTTAGGAGCAAGTGTAAACCTATTACCCTATTCTGTCTACACCGAACTAGGTTTGGGGGAATTAAAGCCCACAAACATTACTTTGTCATTAGCAGATAGGACTGTAAAGTATCCTAAGGAAATTATAGAGGATGTAATTGTAAAGGTAAATGAGTTTTACTACCCTGTGGATTTTGTAGTCCTCGAAACTGAACCAGTGAAAAATCCAGGTAGTCACATCCCGGTAATCCTTGGTAGACCATTTTTGGCCACTTCAAATGCTGTGATCAGTTGCCGAAATGGGATAATGACCTTAGCATTTGGAAACTTGACCGTCCAACTCAATGTCTTTCACAGTAGTAATCAACCATCTGAGATGGACGATTTAGAAGAAATTCACATGATTGAAAACATAATCAGCAAGTCCTTCGAGGAATCAAGTTATTCTGATCCACTAGAAAGATGTTTGGCCCAATTCAGTCAAGATTGTGAGGAAAGAGAGTCGAATCAGGAGGTTAATGCATTGCTAGATTCCATTCCTGTAATGGATACTAGCAGATGGGCTACTAAATTTGAATCATTACCTATACCTGAATCCCAGCTAGTACCTTCAAGTGTCAAACCTCCCCAGCTTGAACTTAAAGATCTGCCTAAAAACCTAAAATATGCATTTCTAGGGGACAACAACACCTTACCTGTTATTATTGCATCAAATTTAACTGAAGAACAGAAAGAGAAGTTGTTAAATATCCTTCAGAAAAATCAAGAAGCGATCGGCTGGTCTATAGCTGATATTAAGGGGATTAGCCCTTCTGTGGTCCAACATAAAATTCATCTAGAAGAGGATGCAAAAACCTCTAGAGAACCACAAAGGCGACTTAACCCGGTCATGAAGGATGTGGTTCTAGCTGAAATCATTAAACTCTTAGATGCAGGGATTATATACCCTATTTCTGATAGCCAGTGGGTGAGCCCAGTTCAAGTCGTACCCAAGAAATCTGGAATTACTGTGATCAAGAATGACCAAAATGAGTTAGTTCCAACACGAATCCAAACTGGATGGCGAGTGTGCATCGACTACAGAAAGCTGAACGCCATGACTAGGAAAGACCACTTCCCACTACCCTTCATTGACCAAATGTTAGAACGTCTAGCTGGCCACTCTCATTACTGTTTTCTTGATGGTTATTCTGGATATAACCAAGTTCTAATTGCACGTGAGGATCAAGAGAAAACCACATTCACCTGTCCTTATGGCACTTTTGCCTATCGTCGCATGCCTTTTGGGTTATGCAATGCACCGGCTACATTCCAGCGGTGTATGATGAGCATTTTCTCCGACATGGTGGAGAAATTTTTAGAAGTTTTTATGGATGACTTTTCTGTATTCGGATCTAATTTTAATGAATGTCTCCATCACTTGACCCTTGTTGTAGAACGATGCAAAGAGAAAAATTTAGTTCTTAACTGGGAAAAATGTCATTTTATGGTCCAATCAGGTATTGTTTTGGGACACATTGTGTCACAAAGGGGAATCGAGGTGGATAAAGCCAAAGTAGAATTAATTGCCAAGTTACCACCTCCCAAAACTGTTAGGAAAGTCAGATTCTTTTTAGGGCATGCGGGTTTTTACCGCCGCTTTATCAAGGATTTCAGTAAATTGTCGAAACCCTTATGTGATCTGTTGGTGAAAGATGCTATTTTTAATTTTTCGCCGATTTGTATAACTGCTTTCAAAAGACTGAAGTCTGAACTAACCTCATCACCCATCATAAGGTCCCCTGATTGGAATCTGCCATTTGAAATCATGTGTGATGCATCTGATTATGCAATAGGTGTCGTCCTAGGTCAGCGAGTGGGGAAGCTTCCCCATGTGATTCATTATGCGAGCAAAACTCTGAATGACGCCCAACTTAACTATTCTACCACTGAAAAAGAATTGTTGGCAGTTGTTTTTGCCCTAGATAAATTTCGCCCCTACCTGATAGGATCTAAAGTTCTTGTTTATTCCGATCATGTCGCCCTTAAGTACCTTCTCACAAAGAAGGATGCTAAGGCAAGGCTCATTCATTGGATCCTATTGCTCCAGGAATTTGATCTCGAAATTCGAGACAAAAAGGGATCTGAAAATGTAGTAGCTGACCACTTGTCCAGAATGATTGTTGAGTCATCTGCAGAATCATTACCTGTATCCGAAACTTTTCCAGATGAACAACTAATGATGATTTCCCATACCAATGTTCCATGGTATGCTGACATAGTCAACTACCTCGTTACTGAACAAATGCCTAGCTCTTGGACCAAACAGGAGCAATTTCGCTTCCTAGCTCGTGTGAAGTGGTATTTTTGGGATGAACCATACCTATTTAAATATTGCCCTGATCAGATCATCCGACGGTGTATTCCTGAATACGAACAAAGAAAAGTCCTTTCCTTTTGTCATGACCACGCTTGTGGTGGTCATTTCAGTGGTAAAAAGACGGCTGCAAAGGTTTTGCAGTGCGGATTCTATTGGCCCACACTATTTCATGACTCACACGAGTATTGCAAAGCATGTGACCGATGTCAAAGACTAGGAAAAATTTCAAGAAAAAATGAGATGCCCCTGAACCCAATCTTAATTGTAGAAATCTTTGATGTTTAGGGTATTGATTTTATGGGTCCTTTTCCTATGTCATTTGGGCACCAGTACATACTCCTAGCTGTTGACTATGTGTCCAAGTGGATTGAGGCTATCGCATGTAAGACCAATGATCACAAAGTAGTGATCAAGTTTCTTAAGGAGTCTGTCTTCGCTCGCTTTGGCACCCCTCGTGCTATCATCAGTGATGGGGGGAAACATTTTTGCAATAGAATTTTTAAAGCCCTTGCTAGGAAATACAACATCACCCACAAGGTCGGTACACCATATCATCCACAAACGAGTGGACAAGTTGAGATTTCCAATAGAGAAATCAAGACCATCCTTGAAAAAACTGTCAACCCATCTCGAAAGGACTGGTCCCTTAGGTTAACAGATGCACTGTGGGCATATCGGACGGCTTACAAAACACCAATTGGAATGTCTCCATATAGAACTGTCTATGGCAAGGCCTGCCATTTACCTGTCGAGTTAGAGCACAAGGCCTATTGGGCGATTAAAAATTTAAATTTCGAACTTGACAAAGCGGGAGAACATAGGAAGCTTCAACTCGATGAGCTTGAAGAAATTAGAAACAATGCTTATGAGTGTGCCAAGAAGTACAAAGATCGCATGAAGATCATGCATGATAAAATGATCATTCGTAAAGAGTTTTACCAAGGACAAAAAGTTCTCTTATATGATTCTCGATTACATCTATTCCCTGGGAAACTTAAATCTCGCTGGACTGGCCCATACACAGTAGAGAAAGTGCACTCGCATGGTGCAGTAGTAATATGCAATACCAAGGATGGTAGGTCCTTTCAAGTCAATGGACATCGTTTAAAATCATACCTTGAGTATCTGAGTCCAGAAGTCGAGGAGACACCTCTGACCGACCCTGTCTATTATGAATAAATCGGAATTGTCTGGCTGAAGACATAAAACTTAGCGCTCTTGGGAGACAACCCAACATGTAAATATCTTCTAAAAAAAAAAAAAAATTTAATAAATTACTAACATGCAGGTTTGGGGGATTTTGCCCCAACTTTCAATTTACCCACCCATATCAGGTACTTCTCCTCTGTCCTCTTACTGCTTTAAATTTTCTTTAACATTGAGGACAATGTTAGATTTAGGTTTGGGGGTATTTTTACGCATTTGAAATTTTATTTAAAAAAAAAGTTTTTAGTTAAAATTTTTTTAAAAAAATAAATATACAACACACAAGGTATATAAAATCTATGTTGCCCAGATAGACAACCCAAGAGGGGGGGTGAATTGGGTTTTTAAAAATAATTATAACAATTAAATGATTTATGAAATACTAATTAACACCTTTTGCAAGTTGATTAATTAGATGCTATGTGCTGTGAATGAAATGAAGATAAGGGACAATAGAACAATCACAAACACAAGGAATTTATAGTGGTTCGGAGCTAACCCTTGCTCCTACGTCCACTCCCCAAGCCTCACTTGGGAATTCACTATAACCCCTCGGATTACAGCCGGTTGTTTTACAAGCTCACAACCCAACTTGTTGTTTTACGAGGTCACAACGAACTCGGTCGGTTTTTCCAGGCTCACCGACTAGAACCACCCGATTGTTTTCCCAGGATCACAATCGAACCCTTATACGTTGGTTTCAACCTAGGCTCACCAACAAACCTATACACCCTTGATTCAATCCCCTGATTGAATCAAGTAAGGACCAAACAGTTTGAACAAAGACAAACAGAAAAATAGAGCTTCTAAAAAGCAGATGTACAGCGATATAAATAAGAGAAAAGTTAAGAGCCCTCAAACAAGTTTATGATGATGTAGTGGAGGGCTTCTTGAACTCTGGGTCTCCTCTTGAATGTCTTGAAGACTTGAAAGATGAAGGAGACTTCTTTAATGCTGGGAAGAGTTGGTTGACTGGAGTTAATGGCCCTCTTCCTTCTTTTCGTTGAAATCCCTTTGGCAGATGAAGTTTTTGTGTTTTCTTTGAAAGGAATGTTACTTCACTACTTTGCTACAGTCCTCTGTGGCTATTTAAGCCATTCCCCACGGAAACTAGCCGTTAGACACACTTTACTAGCTGTTCTGCACATTCTGCACATCCTGACAATGTGTCCGTTGGGATCGGAGTCGACTCGCGCGATCTGGAGTCGACTTGGCTGTAGCAGGAGTCGACTCATGCTTTTCTGGAGTCGGCTCGGCAACTGTTCCGGATTTGAATTAAAGTGGTCTTCTCGACTGGGAGTCGACTCGACTTAACCCGGAGTGGACTCCCCAAAATCTGGAGCTGACCTTGCACTTTTGGAGTCGACTCATTCCAAGGAATCCAAGGAGGTATTCTTCAACTTTGCTTACTCGAGTCGACTCGGAAATTCTGGGAGTCGACTCGGCGCTCAGAGCCCGAACTCCCGATCTTCTGTCTTTTGGCTCGTGCAGTCTTGGAGTCGACTCGGACTGTTTGGGAGTCGACTCGGCTCTCAGTATCCGAAAAAATAGTCTTCTGTCTTTGTGGGGTAGCGCTGCCTTGGAGTCGACTCGAGCTGTCTTGGAGTCGACTCGCGTCTCAGAGACAACAATACCGTCTTCTGTCTTTTTGGAGTAGCGCTGTCTTGGAGTCGACTCGGGCTTTGCGGGAGTCGACTCGGCTCTCAGTGTCCGAAAGTTGCTCTCTGACTTTTGCCTTGTATAACACTGAGAGTCGACTCTCGCTTTCTTTGGAGTCGACCTGCCAACCATCGGAGTTGACTCGCGTTCCTCAGGAGTCGACTCGGCTCTCAGGGTCCAAAATGACTTCTCTGTCTTTCTGTCTGTAACTCCCTGGAGTCGACTCATACTACTCTGGAGTCGACTCGGCAAGCATCGGAGTCGACTCGCGCTCTTTAGGAGTCGACTCGCTGACAGGTTTTGAGTTGAGTCTTTCTGTTCGTCTGTCTGTTCTCAGTCGGAGTCGACTCGTAATGTTCCGGAGTCGACTCGCGCCTGTGCCAATGCTTCTGATACGCTTGGAGTCGACTCGTAAAATCCCGGAGTCGACTCGAGTCTCAGATTTTGGTTCAAGTTGACTTCTTAACTTATCCAAAATGTCTTGAACCAAATCTAGAGACACTTAACCATAAATTTGCAAGATTTTCACTGAAACACTAGATTGAATTCATTAGTAAACAAAAGATATACTCAAATGCTTTGAGCTCATTAAAATTAAATAGGGTTATAATCAATCACTCCACAATCTCTCCCTTTTTGATGATGACAAAACATTGAGTATATGTAAAGTGAATTGCTCAACAAACAAGGAAATTTATAATAAAATTTTAAAATGAATTCAAGTGTCTGGTTATTTAATTTATCCAAACTTGAAAGGTGTGAAACAATAAATTTCGAAATTAAAGCTCCCCCTTTCATTTGGAATTATATAAGCCTTCATGTCATGCAATCAATTGTTTGGCTTATATATATTTAGTGATTTTGCTTTCTTAAAAATTCAGATTCTCCCCCTCAACACATGCATTCAACTTTGTTTTGATTCTCTGAAATTTCTTTTAGTGTATGAAAGCTTTTGAACTTAAATTTTTGGTTTTTTAGAGGGAAAATCTGCCAATTTGTTCTTAAGTATGATTCAACTAATCTCCGAATATCCCTTGAATAGATTCTGGAGATTACTCCATTAGGAGCCCCAACAGAGAGATAATGAGCCTCGAGGTATCGAATCCACTAAGAACAAATTATTGTGTGTTTTAAAAGTTTTCTTTTTATTGATTTTCATTGATTCCTTTTACATATCTATTAAAGATATTTCTCCTCCTTTTTGTCATCGTATCAAAAAGGAAGTAGGCAGAACACACAAGCAATTAGAGATTAATGTGCACAGTATTGAAGAAAATTGTCTACTCATTGTATAGATGTATTTGTAGTTACATTTGTGAATACAAAGAGTAAAGCAGTAAATACATGTCAAAATAAACAAAATAAGCTAGGGCTTCCTCGAGGATGTGGCTCCTTCCCTCAGTCTGGATTGTTCCATTAGGAGACTGACCCCATCAGTGACGTTCCCTAGCTGGGTGATGATGGCTGAGGTGGCCCTACTGTGCGTCGTGGATAGCTCAGTCAGAGTCTCCTGAAGTGTATCCAACTTGGCGATCACCACATTCGCCAAGCGCTCGGCCCCCCGACTCTGAGTGCCAAAATCATGTCGGATGTCATCTCGCATCTTCCGTGTGTTGCTTGTGACATCGCTCATGTTGGAGAATTGGGCTTGTATCAGGCTTCTGACATTGAAGATCTCCTCCCTCAGATGAGCCGTCATCTCGGTCACGGCTGATAGGGAGGGAACTAATGCAGAAGAGGGGGCAGGGGCTGGACCTCTGAGCTCCCTCAATAGATCGTCCCGAAGATCTCGGACAATCTCCTGCCGCAACTCCCGGAGCTGCTCAGGAGAAATCCGGACCTCCATCGGCTGAGTGGGTGGAGCTGAGGAGGAGGGTCCGGCTGAGGTGGATGGTGCTGAGGTGGAGGGAAAGGTGGGATAGTCAGACTCAGGATCAGGATTGGGGGAGTGTCGAGTAGTAGGTGTGGAGGAGGATGGTTTCCTGACCCAGGTTCCCTCTACCTTATGAAATCCCATCCTGTGTAGGGTTCCCTCACCCATGCGATCTGTCCATCGCAGTGCGCGAGAGGGTTCCCCCTCAGAAATGGGGATCTCGAACTCCCTAAAGATCAGGGTGTACAGCATCCCATAAGGAAGGGTGAGCCTAGGTCTGTCTAGTGGCTCACATAGGTATCTGTAAATGAGTTTGGGGAAGTTTATTGGAGTATCCTGAAGGATGTAGAACATAAGGGCTAGGTCCCTCTCAGATACAAAGTCAAAGCGGCCAGTCTTAGGGAAAAAGGTCCTAGAGATGATGCTCAAGAGGAGCCGCATTTCAACTGACAGTGAACTAGCGGACACCTCATCGAGTGGGGACTGGGGTGGACTCCCTAAAATGGCCGTAAGGGCCTCAGTCCTATCCTCTGGGTGTGTAGGAGATACCCCAACTTGGGGAAGATGTAGGATTTGTGCTATGAAATCCTCAGAAATGAATAGAGGGACACCCGCTACGGTTCCCTGTATTCCCCCATTCTCCCTATGTACTGTTCCATAGAACTCCCTAACTTGACCTGGATATGTGGGGAGATCTAGTGAACAAAAGAACTCGAGTCCCTGGGCCCTCAACCTATCTCCTATAGTGAAGCCCTCCCGGGAGAGATAGGCGAAGTTGACGTATCTCCCGGTGGAGACCACCTTCCCGGCGCACGGTCGCGAGGGAACCGGCCTCGGCGGGGAACGAACCGGAGGTTGTGGCCTCACGGGATCGTTCCGAGCCTTGGACCGTCGCTCGGCACCGGTCGCGGGTTGGGGCCTCTTCCGGCTTGGGACAACCGACTTATGGGGCATGGTTGACCTAGGGATGGGGTAAAAACCTAAGGGACGGAAGAAGGTCGACGGAAAATCCCTAACAACGGTCGGAGACGAAGTAGGAGACGGCTCTAGGGTTTGTGAACAGTGGAGGCGGTGAATAGAAGTGTTGATTAAACGCTTGGATTAGGGTTAAAAACTCGGATCCCGACCTCGAGTCGACTCCAGTAAGTCGCGAGTCGACTCGACCTCGAGTCGACTCCAAAATATGCGCGAGTCGACTCCCCTTATGCTTCCATCGGCCTCGAGTCGACTCCCGTCTATGTGCGAGTCGACTCCCCCTTATGAGCCGACTCTGAAACTTACTCGAGTCGACTCGAACTCTGGCACGCACCTAAAAATCATGCTATGTTCGTACCAACCAAGGGACAATCACTAAGTTATGATCTGATTTGATGATTATAGATGAGAAACTCCATATTTAACACAAGGTAATCATCAAAATCAATGAACTAGAAGAGAATATCACTAGGATGGATCAATCACTCCTAATCCTCTCCTAAGCACACTAAATCTCTCTTCACACAAGGGTTTTGTGAAGATATCAGCTAATTGATCATCAGTGCAAACAAATTGAAGTGACACATCACCATTCAGTACATGATCTCTTATGAAGTGATGTCTTATCTCAATATGTTTAGTTCTTGAATGCTGAATTGGATTTTTAGTTAGATTAATAGCACTAGTGTTATCACAATTAATAGGAATTTTATCTTGTTTAATTCCATAATCTTCCAATTGTTGTTTGATCCACATGATTTGAGCACAACAACTCCCGGCTGCAACATATTCAGCTTCAGCAGTAGATAATGCAACCGAGTTTTGTTTCTTGCTAAACCATGAGATTAAATTTTCTCCTAGAAATTGACATGACCCGCTGGTGCTTTTTCTATCAAGTTTACAACCAGCAAAGTCTGAATCTGTGTATCCTATTAAGTTCAGGCTAGATTCTTTAGAATACCATAATCCTATATTTTTTGTTCCTATTAGGTATTTAAAGATTCTCTTGACTGCAATTAGATGAGATTCCTTAGGATTAGACTGATATCTAGCACACATGCATACACTAAACACGATATCAGGTCTACTTGCAGTGAGATATAATAAAGATCCTATCATACCTCTATACATCTTTTGATCTACAGATTTACCTGATTCATCTTGGTCTAATTTGCATGATGAGCTCATGGGTGTGCTGATTGACTTGTTTCCCTCCATATCAAACTTCTTAAGCATCTTCTTGATGTATTTAGCTTGATTGATGAAGATCCCTTCTTCAGATTGTTTGATTTGAAGACCGAGGAAAAAGTTCAGCTCTCCCATCATGCTCATCTCAAATTCACTCTGCATCAAGTCAGCAAATTCCTCGCAGAGGCGATTGTTAGTAGCACCGAAAATAATATCATCAACATAAATTTGCACTACTAACATATCTTTGTTTTTCTTCTTTAGAAACAGTGTTGTATCTACATTTCCCCTAGAGAACTCATGTTCTAGTAAGAATTTGCTAAGTCTTTCATACCATGCTCTAGGTGCTTGTTTCAAACCATAAAGTGCTTTGTTCAGTTTATACACATGATTAGGGTATTGATGATTTTCAAAACCAGGAGGTTGTTCTACATACACCTCCTCATTAATATACCCATTTAAAAATGCACTTTTTACATCCATTTGAAATAATTTGAAATCCTTAGAGCATGCAAATGCTAATAATAATCTAATTGCCTCAAGTCTAGCTACAGGAGCAAATTTTTCATCAAAATCTATACCTTCTTCTTGATTATACCCCTTTGCTACTAGTCTAGCCTTATTCCTTATTACAATTCCATTTTCATCAAGTTTATTTTTATATATCCATTTGGTACCTATAATTGAATATTCAGAAGGTCGTTCAACTAGATTCCATACCTTGTTTCTAGTAAATTGGTTTAATTCTTCTTGCATTGCATTTATCCAATTTACATCTTTTTCAGCTTCTTCTATGTGTTTGGGCTCAAGATGTGAGACAAAAGCTAGATGATTATTTATGTTCCTAAGAGATGCTCTAGTCCTAACAGGTTGAGATGGATCATCTAAAATTAATTCCTTAGGATGCCCGTGAGCATACCTCCAAGCCTTAGTCAGCCCATGATCCACATTAGCCTCTTGGCTTGATGATGCATTTTCAATTAATTTTTGTTCATCATCTTGTAATGTCATCTCATCAATCTTTTCTTCAAGAATTTCAGCATCATCATCAAGATTAACTTTCTTACTAGAAGAGATATCACTAGAATCATCAAAAACAACGTGTATAGATTCTTCTATAACTAGGGTTCTTTTATTAAAAACTCTATAGGCTTTACTAGTTGTAGAGTACCCCAAAAATATACCCTCATCAGATTTGGAGTCAAATTTTCCTAGATTATCTTTTCCATTATTATGAACAAAACACCTACATCCAAAGATATGAAAATAATTTACTTTGGATTTTCTATTTTTCCAAAGTTCATAAGGTGTTTTCTTTATAATGGGTCTCAATAAAACTCTATTTAATATATGACATGAGGTATTAATGGCTTCTCCCCAAAAGTACTTAGGGAGGTTGCTTTCACATAACATGGTTCTAGCCATTTCCTCTAGAGTTCTATTTTTCCTTTCCACAACTCCATTTTGTTGTGGTGTCCTAGGTGCAGAAAAATTATGAGTTATCCCTTTTTTACTACAAAACTCATCAAATAAATGATTTTCAAATTCAGTTCCATGGTCACTTCTAATAGCTATGACTAAAGTATCTCTAGCATTTGTTACTTCCTTATGAAATTTCTTAAAAACTGAAAATGCTTGATCTTTATGAGCTAAGAACATGACCCAAGTGTATCTAGAATAATCATCTACAATAACTAGACCATATTTATTTCCACCTAGACTTGTGGTTCTAGTTGGTCTGAATAGATCCATGTGTAGTAGTTCTAGAGGTCTAAATGTAGAGACACAATTTATGGATTTAAAGGAGTTCCTTGATTGTTTGCCATATTGACAAGCTTCACATATTTTATTCTTTTCAAACTTTAGTTTTGGCAAACCTATCACGGAATCTCTTTTAACTAGTTTTGATATTGTGTCCATGCTTGCATGACCTAACTTACGGTGCCATAACCAACTAGCATCATTATCCTTAGTTTCATTAGCAACTAAACATGGGTTATGTTTGGCAAGATCCTCAAGGTCTACAACATACACATTTCCACGTCTTATTCCTTTAAAAACTAAACTATTGTCATTTGAGTTGGTTATGATGCATAGTGATGGTTTGAACAAAACATCAAAACCTCTATCACACAATTGACTAATGCTAAGTAAATTATGCTTAAGACCATCAACATATCAAACATTATCAATAAAGGTTGAAGGGGTAATTTGTACTTTACCTATACCAATGATGTGACCTTGGTTATTGTCTCCAAAAGTCACAGCACCTCCCTTCTTGGCTTCAAGGGTGAAGAATTGATCCTTGTCACCCGTCTTGTGTCTTGAGCAGCCACTGTCTAAGTACCAACAATTTTTGTCGACCTTGGCTGCAAGACACTCCTACACAAGCAAATCATACAATTTTAGGTACCCAAGTTTTCTTGGGTCCTTCATGGTTAGTAATGTTGGTTCCTTTTGGAACCCAAACCCTTTTAATTTTTCTTTTAGTTTTTCCTTTTCTATAATCACATACATTTGCTTTGTGTCCTAATGTTCCACAGCAAAAACATGTTATTTTCTTAGTTTTGCTTTCTCCTGCCTTAACAAAGAAATTACTAAGGTGTTTTTGCCTATTTTTAGGTTTATACCCTAAACCAGCTCTATTGAACACAGCTCGTTGACTATTAAGTATCGTTTCTAATTTTTCAGAGCTATAAGTAAATTTTTCTACAAAAGGCTTGTACTTCTCAAGTTCTAGTGCCAACTTTTGTTTTTCAGTTTTTAGTGCATCTAAGTCTTTTGTGAAATTACTTCCAATAGTTTGTTTATCCTTTTTATGTTCAGAAATTTCCTTGGCTAGTTTTTCGTTATCTTTACTCAAGGTATTAGTTTTTTGAATTAACATTTGGTTGCTTGTCTTAAGTTCTGAATTTTCTTTAGTGATAAAATCCTTATCCTTAACTAATTTTTCATATTTATGGAGGTGAGATTGATTGGTTAGTTTTAGCTCTTTATTCTTAAGGCTTATTGTCTTATATTCATCCATTAATTCATTAAACGCATCATATAACTCATCAAAGGTAAAATCTAAATGCATTTCAGATGTTACCTCATTTTCGTTTGCCATAAAGCATAGATTGGCCTTTTCTTCTTGTTCCTCATCCGATGATGATGATGATGTATCGGAGTCCGATAGGGTGGAGACGAGGACCTTCTTTTTCTTGTACTTGCTGGCCTTCTTCAGCAAAGGACACTCAGCTCTGAAGTGCCCCGGCTTCTTACACTCATAACATCCGATCCCCTCATTTTCCCTTTCCTTACCTTTATCCTTGTGATGGGAACTTGAGGGGCCTCTCCTTTGATGTGATGACTTCTTCCGGCTGATGAATCTTCTGAATTTTCTTACAAGGGGAGCCTCATCATCATCTCCCTCATTATCTTCCTCTTCACTGCTACTGCTGCAAGACAAATCTTTGTTAGTAGACACAGATTTTAATGCTATTACCTTTTTCTTGTGGGAGGACTCTTCTTCGCTGTGTTGTTTCATTGTGAGCTCGTGCGTCATTAGGGATCCAAGAAGCTCCTCAAGTGGAAGCTTGTTCAAGTCCTTGGCTTCTTGAATTGCCGTCACCTTGGCTTCTCATGACCTTGGTAGACAACGAAGAATCTTCCTAACAAGCTCACTGTTAGTATAATTTTTGCCAAGGCTTTTTAGGCCATTGACAATATCAGTAAATCTAGTGAACATGCAAGTGATTGTTTCATTAGAGTCCATTTTAAATAATTCATACTTATGTACTAATATATTTATTTTGGATTCTTTTACTTGATTTGTGCCCTCGTGGGTCACTTCAAGTCTATCCCAAATCTCTTTTGCAGAATTGCAAGTAGAGACTCTATTGAATTCATTTCTATCTAATGCACAGTAAAGCACATTCATTGCTTTGGCATTGAGTTGTGCCTTTCTAATGTCATTGTCATCCCAATCCTTTTCAAGTTTGGGTACAGTGACACCCTCTACATAAATGGATGGGATGTGTGGTCCATTTAGTATAATGGTCCACATCTCATAGTCTTGGGCTTGGATAAATATTCTCATCCTAGCCTTCCAATATGAGTAGTTGGATTCATTAAAGAATCGGGGTCTTTGAGTGGACTGGCCCTCTATGTGGGAAGATACAAATGGGGTTGTCATTTTGATCTTTTACTCTTTGGGTAAAAGAGTTCAGGCTCTGATACCACTTGTTGCCCAGATAGACAACCCAAGAGGGGGGGTGAATTAGGTTTTTAAAAATAATTATAACAATTAAATGATTTATGAAATACTAATTAACACCTTTTGCAAGTTGATTAATTAGATGCTATGTGCTGTGAATGAAATGAAGATAAGGGACAATAGAACAATCACAAACACAAGGAATTTATAGTGGTTCGGAGCTAACCCTTGCTCCTACGTCCACTCCCCAAGCCTCACTTGGGAATTCACTATAACCCCTCGGATTACAGCCGGTTGTTTTACAAGCTCACAACCCAACTTGTTGTTTTACGAGGTCACAACGAACTTGGTCGGTTTTTCCCAGGCTCACCGACTAGAACCACCCGATTGTTTTCTCGGGATCACAATCGAACCCTTACACGTTGGTTTCAACCTAGGCTCACCAACAAACCTATACACCCTTGATTCAATCCCCTGATTGAATCAAGTAAGGACCAAACAGTTTGAACAAAGACAAACAGAAAAATAGAGCTTCTAAAAAGCAGATGTACAGCGATATAAATAAGAGAAAAGTTAAGAGCCCTCAAACAAGTTTATGATGATGTAGTGGAGGGCTTCTTGAACTCTGGGTCTCCTCTTGAATGTCTTGAAGACTTGAAGGATGAAGGAGACTTCTTTAATGCTGGGAAGAGTTGGTTGACTGGAGTTAATGGCCCTCTTCCTTCTTTTCGTTGAAATCCCTTTGGCAGATGAAGTTTTTGTGTTTTCTTTGAAAGGAATGTTACTTCACTACTTTGCTACAGTCCTCTGTGGCTATTTAAGCCATTCCCCATGGAAACTAGCCGTTAGACACACTTTACTAGCCGTTCTGCATATTCTGCACATCCTGACAATGTGTCCGTTGGGATCGGAGTCGACTCGCGCGATCTGGAGTCGACTCGGCTGTAGCAGGAGTCGACTCATACTTTTCTGGAGTCGGCTCGGCAACTGTTCCGGATTTGAATTAAAGTGGTCTTCTCGACTGGGAGTTGACTCGACTTAACCCGGAGTCGACTCCCCAAAATCTGGAGCTGACCTTGCACTTTTGGAGTCGACTCATTCTAAGGAATCCAAGGAGGTATTCTTCAACTTTGCTTACTCGAGTCGACTCGGAAATTTTGGGAGTCGACTCGGCGCTCAGAGCCCGAACTCCCGATCTTCTGTCTTTTGGCTCGTGCAGTCTTGGAGTTGACTCGGACTGTTTGGGAGTCGACTCGGCTCTCAGTATCCGAAAAACAGTCTTCTGTCTTTGTGGGGTAGCGCTGCCTTGGAGTCGACTCGAGCTGTCTTGGAGTCGACTCGCATCTCAGAGACAACAATACCGTCTTCTGTCTTTTTGGAGTAGCGCTGTCTTGGAGTCGACTCGGGCTTTGCGGAAGTCGACTCGGCTCTCAGTGTCCGAAAGTTGCTCTCTGACTTTTGCCTTGTATAACACTGAGAGTCGACTCTCGCTTTCTTTGGAGTCGACCTCCCAACCATCGGAGTCGACTCGCGTTCCTCAGGAGTCGACTCGGCTCTCAGGGTCCAAAATGACTTCTCTGTCTTTCTGTCTGTAACTCCCTGGAGTCGACTCATACTACTCTGGTGTCGACTCGGCAAGCATCGGAGTCGACTCGCGCTCTTCAGGAGTCGACTCGCTGACAGGTTTTGAGTTGAGTCTTTCTGTTCGTCTGTCTGTTCTCAGTCGGAGTCGACTCGTAATGTTCCGGAGTCGACTCGCGCCTGTGCCAATGCTTCTGATACGCTTGGAGTCGACTCGTAAAATTCCGGAGTCGACTCGAGTCTCAGATTTTGGTTCAAGTTGACTTCTTAACTTATCCAAAATGTCTTGAACCAAATCTAGAGACACTTAACCATAAATTTGCAAGATTTTCACTGAAACACTAGATTGAATTCATTAGTAAACAAAAGATATACTCAAATGCTTTGAGCTCATCAAAATCAAATAGGGTTATAATCAATCACTCCACAATCTAAGAGCCCAATGACTAGTTGGAAGTAGTGCAAAGTGAGTTCTTTTTATTAAGTTCCTTTTAGTGAGTTGTAAGCTAATTAGTGCTTTGAATTTCACAACACATCTGGCCTGCATTTTCTAAGGTATAGGTTCGACATTGTGTTGAGAATATGGTAGCAACCTCGAATCCTGATGAACCATCTTTTTCTGATCCAAAAAAAAAAAAAAACTATTTGGTGGATTTAGTCAGGTACATCGAAAAGGGCTACCTATTGTCAAAAGGTCAGCGGGTTTGTGATGAGGAACCCGAGCATAGGTCCGTAGGGGAGTCTTAATGCCTGACACCTCATGCCAACTGGTGTGAGAATTGTCGACTAATTGCTCGCTACATGGAGGAATCATCACAGGAGTAAAAGTGCACAATATATACATTATCATTTCTCTTTCATGCAAAAAAAAAAACAAAAATTGAATAAAAAAAATATATATATATTGACCTTAAGAAAGACAATAGTGTGAAAGCCGTCGTTGTAAAAATTCGAGTAAACTGGAATATTACAGATAAAGCCCATGAGGTATTAAAGTAAACATCCACAGCTCTCGAAATCCTGCAGATAAGATGATTTTGAATCAACAAATAGGTCTTGTCCGACCAATTCTTGGAAACTACTAATATTAGCGATATTTTGGAGATCCGAAACCTTAGCTGGTGCATGGTCTAGACTTCACTAAGCACTCAAGTATAAATAAGTATTACAACTCCCTAACGGAAAACTTAATGATTTCAACTTAAATTGCATACTAACCTAGAAATTGGGCTACTTAGTAATTAAAACCTTGTGTGCTTTTGAAATTCTTATCAGTTATTTACTTGAAATTAGACTTTCATTTCATAAACCAAATTTTATTTTGGGATTGAAGTTTGTGGGTAACTTCACTGCAAACCCTCACGAGACAACACTCGTCCATTAGGGTAACCTAGGGGTTTAACGGCTTGTTGCACGTGCTAAGTGCAATCGTAATGCTCTACGAAAGTGAGTATTTATCTTAGTTCATGTATATTTATATATATAATAAATAAAACTTTTGCACTCTCATTTTATCATTGTCGCACTAAATTGCTAGAGACTAGCAATAAGCTGGTTGGGGGGTATGATGAGAGCACAAAAGTACAATCGTCAGACCATTTTAATTAGCATTATAATTAATCATTAATAATAAAATTAACTAATTAATGTTGTATTTGTGTTTGAGTACAAGTAATCCAAGAGACCCAATAACATTGGGTTTGAGCCCAATGCCCGGCAGCCCGAGCTCAACAAATTCTCCAGCTGCCATGCAAGCATAAAATCCCGCGCCGTCCATCAGATCACCTTCCAAAACAGTCCCGCATCAAGGCTCCGCGATCGTTCCCATCACAGCCGTCCATCATTTCAGCTCCAAGTCGTGATCGGATCAACCTCCCACTCCCATGAAAGATCCCATTCTTCACGCGGCAGCTTCCCCGCGATCCCGTCTTTCGAATGCCAGCACCTCAGCCCGCGTATCACCCATCCGGATCCGGCCATTCGAGACGTGACCCCGTGATCCATGACTCCTCCCAGCAAAGATCTCGGATGACTCCCCTCTTCCGTGATGCCATCAACGCCACAGCATCCCCATTTCCTCCTCTTCCGGCCACAGCAACGGATTCCCAGCATCCACGTGCGCCTCCTTCCTTCCGCGACAGCATCCCGCATCCGTCCTCCCCCTCGATCCCGCTTCCGTGATCCAAGCATCGCGTCCGGCACATCCAAAGAAGGAATCCCGAGCCGGAATCCCAGCATCCCTCCTCTTCCGCGATCGATCCCGCACCGTGTCTCCCTCTGCATCACGATTTCCAGCATCCCGGATGACACGCAGCCTGTCCAATTCAGCAGCCACGCGTCCGTGATCAACATCCCGGCCTCTTCCATTTTTAGCCATCAAGGAGCCCGTGAAGCCAGCCTTGATCTTCTTCAACCTTCCGCGCATCCCTCACGCGATCAGCAGCCGTCCTCTTCTTTCCCCATTTCAAAAATCCTCCCGATATCTCGCACCCGTTCCATGCTCGGGTGATCTATAAAAAGGGGGAGGAAACGGAGAAGCAAGGGAGGTGTGCTCGGTTGGGGTCGGTTCCAAAGAACAGAGGAGGGAGGAGAAGACGAGCGAGAGGGGAAAAGACTGCCGGTTTGGGAGAGAAGAGGGGTGCTCGGTGGAGTCCAAGAAATAGAGGAGGGAGGAGAGGTTCCCGGTTTGGTTTGGGAGAGAGGGCTCGGTTCGGTGGGGAGAGAAGAAGAAACAGAGCATTGCTCTATTCTTAGGAAGAAGAAAGAAATAAAAAAATATATTTTATGTTGAAAGTCCACCGTGGGAGGGAAAGGGAGAGGAAATAAAGTTTCTTATTTTTATTTTTTTTACTTGTAGAAGAAAGAAGCATTAGGCTTCATCTTCAATCTTTTTACTTTTTGTAATTATTTCTTTTTATGAAATCAATTAATTTTCTTTCATGCAATCCATGTTCTAGGTTCAAGTTATTTTTTTTTTTTAATGCAATCTTTTAATTCTTCTTTGATGCAATACATTAAATTTTTTTTGATGCAATTTATGTTCTAGGCTTTTGATCTTCTTAGCACTTGTCTTCATCCATTTTAATTTATGCAAAAAATT